>NC_133932.1:119868146-120171176 GCF_031877795.1 Strix aluco
CAGTTCATACTGAGCTTCTCAACCAAAACCAAGTCCTTTTCTCTTCAGGGCTGCTCTCAATCCATTCTCCATCCAGCCTGTATTTGTGCTTGGGATTGTCCTGACCCATGTGCAGGACCTTGCATTTGGCCTTGTCAAACTTCATGAGGTTCACACAGGCCCATCTTATTGCTGAGCCATTACCAAATCACTCTGCTAAAATATCACTCTACATTAATGAAATACATAGCTAAGACAAGATGAAAGCAAGCAATAAATCTGATAGAAGGCATTTGATCACTTGTTTTAATAAGCAGTTTAAAAGGAAGCGCCTGTGTTAAGCCTTTATACCAGTCTCTTTTTTTCAAATTCAAACCGTTAACCTCTGAGGCAACCTTTATGCTTAAAAATCCATTACTGTCTTTGCCTAAGTATCATTTAATGAAGGTAATGATAGGACGGCTATTTACTCTAATACCTTAGATTTCCTTCAAATTCTATCCATAAAGCAATTTTTATTTTGATTGCAAATTTAATATCCTACTACTCTCCTTTTCTATAAGTTCTTCTTAAAGCAATAAACACTTCAGAAACACCAAAGCTTAACCACTATAGGATATTGTTTCTTCTGGAACCTCCAGAAATGTATTTCCTAAATAAATAGAAATTTCAATAAAGCTTTACATCAACACAAAATGTTTCTGAAAAATAATGTATTTATGAAGGCAGAAATGCAAATTTCAGCAAACAGAGGTTACGTAACACAGTAAATAAAAGGCACAGAAGACAAATAGCAAGCCCTGAGAATAAATGCCATCTGATAAAAAACAAACAAAAAGCATTAATCCAAACAGGCATCTTCTGAAATTCCTTTTCATTCTCTAAAGATCAGTTTACCCCAAAACATCTCATGTATTTGCTTGTTTACTACTTCTGCATATAATACTTCTCGTGCTATTGTTTCTTCTCATGCATGACTTTTTTTTTAAAAAAACATGAGTTTATCCCAGTGAAACTGGGAAAATATACAAAGCGAAATGAGAGGTGAAAAACAAAAAGGAAGTAAAAAAGATTTAACAATAAGGTCCAATCAGAAAGAGAACAAAGTTAAGATGCAGCACCACAGAGCAGTAGAGCTGTGTTTTGAATCACAGCATTCGCTCATTAGAGACCAAATCAACGTCTATAGGCAGCAAACACAGCAAGATGAAAAAAGAAAAAAAAGACACCCACACTTTTTTGAAAACAACACAGTAGTGCAGAGCTAAACTGTAAAGCAATTTTTAAGGAAAGACTTTCTAGTTTTATATACAGGGAAGTTATAAAAGAAATGCTAGGCAAAAGGTAAACAAATGAGCTCTTTATAAAGGCATATGAGTTGGGACAGAAATACACTGAGTATAAGGTGAACACACCAGTGAGGATAACAGAAAGTTAAAAATTTCTGCGTTAATTGGTAACACAGATTCATGATCTGTTAAAAGCAGAGTTGAATATTTGTCTCTGTGTGTATAGCCAATGACAAAAATGCTTGCTTGTTTATAGCAACTACAATGATCACTTTTATGTGTTTTCACTTGGATAGTCTGAGAAAAGCTTCCAATTCTGGACCATTTTGATATAACCATCGCAGTCATTCAGAAGTAATAAAAAAAAATGAACAGAAGAAAGAACATTAAGGTAAAAAAATAAAAGGGAGTTATTTTGCATTTTTTTAATAAAACGTAGCTTGCCATTATTAAACTACTAAGAAGGAGAACAAAGTAAAATTTAAGGACAGAAATCAGGGATATGACATCAAATAAACTTTTCAATAAATATGTAATAAACAAACACAGCCCACGATTTCTACAGACTTTGGGATTAAGTATATTACGCTATTTGGTGGCTATGTGAAATAAAGATTTATTTATTGTGAGAACTAACAGACTGCAACTTTCCTACTAAACGTACTTTCCTCACGTTCTGGGGTTTTTTTATTGCCATCCTTGGCCATTAATGGTCAATAATGTTTGATATGAAACAGACATTAAGAAATCTCATTTCCTTTCCCCCAGAAAGCTTACAGAAAAAGCAGTGCGTATTCCTGTTATAACATGCTAAAGAAATAAGACCCAAGTAAGAACAGTCAAATTTGGCCTGAGGTCACTGAAGATGGCATTTCATTCTCTCCAAGGAACTAGTCCCTCTGGACCTATGCTTTACAGATGTGGAGTATCAGTGTCACGAGCTCCAGGACCTAGTGCCTTGGATACTGTGAGCATGTGAACATCATTAATGTGAACATTAAAGCCCTGAAAGGGCAGGATGAGAAAGTAAGCAACTAGAGACCAGCTAGAGGACTGATCAGCTTCATTAGGAAAGAGGGTTTGCCAACAAGTGTGAAATTCTTATGAATATATATCTAAGCAAAACCAAACCTGTAGGATTAGAGAGTTTCCTGAATAAATAACCATTACAAGACAACTTACTGACAACCCTATAAGGAACAGAAATACAGATCCATGTGAGAAGAAGAAATCGTACAAGTCAGCTAACAGGACTGAAGTCAAACTGATTCCTAGGACTGCACTTAAATTAGAGTAAGAACAGTAGTGGAGTTGTTATGCAGGAAGAATAAAGGATTACAGATTATCTGAACATGCTTTCAGAATGATACAGCATAGCAGCAAATGGAGCCTAAGGAAAATAGAGCAACTATCACCAGGTGACTCAGTGGGATGAAAGGATCTGGAACAACATTTGGTAGCAACATTAACAGAAGACATAAAAATATAAAATAGGGCAAGATTCAGCAGGGGTTGACCAAAGATACCAGGCTAAACCAATATTCTTCAGGTATCAAAGAAATGGTTTTAAGAACAGAAATGCAGAAAAAAATGTTCTTCAATAAAGCTTTTGATACAGTGCCACATGGAAAATTACTACTGAAGTCAAAGACGACACACTGGTGTAATTTAGCTACGAGCCACCCGGCTATACTGAAGACAGCACGAAGGTATTACTGAAAGTTTAAGAGCAGGACTGCAGAGGAGGTTACACGTCCCTTAAGCAAAGCCTAAAAGGCCTGTAGGCAGCACAAGCAACTGATAATGTAAGTAGCCTATGAATGAACCTCCCAAAATAACACCAGCAGCTGCCACTGTGTGAGTTGAGACTCCCTAAGCATAAAAGGGGAAAAGAAAAAGCCAAAAATCATCCGTGGAAAGGTAAGGAAATACGAACAGTTGGAGGGAGGAAAGAACTGCCGACATAAAACGAAGTCCTACCAGCTTGTTTGCAGTAGAAAAGAACAAAAAAGTGTAAAATTGAAAAAGGCGATGAGAGCAAAAGGAACTGCAAATGCACCTAAAGGACCTGAATTTGCCTGGCTGGTCGCCGGCCATCTCCAGGCCCTCAGCTGCTCTGAGGATTATCTGCCTCCAATCCCGCCCAGCCAGCTCCTCCCAGCAGGCTCCACACAGCAGGGCTTCTGCTGGCACCGCCGAGCGCCCTCCTGCAGCTGCTGCGCTAAGAGGAGTCAGCGTGTGCAGCCTGCGTGCTCACTGCTCAGCTGCCCGCTACCCGCATTTATCGCTCTGGCAACAGAAATATCAATCTTGGCATTGCCAGTTGCAGAATACTAATTAATTACTTTTGCACAAAGACTATGTTAATGATATTTTCTGAGGAAAGAGAACCGGGAGGCAGCCACAGTCTGGAAAGACCGGGAAAGAACATAAAGGATGAAATACTGCAGGATGAGAGGGCAGACCCCCTTCTATGTTGATAAAAAGTTAATTTGTAGAAAAGAGTGAAGGACATTTTTCACAATGTAGGAAGGTTGTTAACAAGGATATCAGTTAGGATTTATATTCCTCCACACATTTTGAAGCGAGAGTGAATAACTAGGTCAGAAAAATCTGTAGACAACAAACTTATTGAGAAGGATCACAGTGATACTGAGCAACTTCATAATAAAATGATGTACTGAATTACAGAAAGCACAAAATAATGCAGAAAAATGGCTATACAGCACTATCCACGCACTTACGAGTTCTACATTATCTATATCACCCACTTAAAGATCTCAAAATCATTGTGCATAATTTTCCAAACATGAGATAACCACTTAAGTGCAATCAAAAAGGCAAATAAATCAAGAACAAAACAGAAAACTAAACATTTATATTCATGATACACTCTACATTCTGATAGCTATGTCTGCTCTGATCACCTTGCCTCAGAGATATAGACCCTTTGCAAGAGATACAGAACAAAACACAAATAATCAGTGGCACGGAGCAGCTTCAGTAGAGAGCAACCGCAAGCAAATCCTACGTGTTACACAGACCACGGGAATGAGGGTGCATAATGTAATAAACCCTCTAGAAAATTCTCCTTCAAACAACATAGAATCAAACAATATGCCCCTAAAATATTGAGAGTAAACACAAAATTATGTTATTTAGATTTAAAAATAAAGCCTGCACAGGAAGAGGTAGATATAAATTAAATCTAAAAAAAAAAACAAAACAAAAAAAGAGCTGTAAACCAGCAGATATTTTTAGTCATTAGAGAAATAAAAGTACAGCTTCCCAAACAATAATTCAGGCAAGAAGCCTAAGCCTGTCCTAAAATTGAGGGGGGCAGGGGGGAGAGATGACAGCGCTTCAAGACTTCATGTTCCTAAAAAAAATTTCATAATTATAAAACTCTTTTAGATTTCAACAGTTCATAAGAAAATGCTGTGAATCCATAAACTTCCAACCAAATACAATGAAGGAGTTAAAAGAAAAATTGAGATGAAGAACAAAATTTTGAAGGACTGGAAGAACAAAATTTTGAAGGACTGAAGAGTGACGAATATCCTGGTGACATACAAGATTCAGTGTGACCTTGCAGACTAGAAATAATAGTTACATTCAGGCAGAGAGATAAGGAGACGAAGACTTGACAAACCCAATATTGTTTCAACATAGATCTGATACAAGAATCTTCTTGCCTTCTAGCTGTATTCTAGAAATATACTTTTTTGTACACTAAATTTCATCTCTAGAACTATTAAATTCAAACTATGCTATTTTATATACTGCATCAGATAGCTAATAACATTTAAAATTTTGTGTCACTGTCCAAAACAAGAGATTTAATTTCTCCCTTCCCTCCAGTGATGCACCTATACTTCAAGAAGGAATACAGAAGTGACATCATCTGCCTTGTCTTCCTTATAAAGCTGTGGCAGATTTTAGTGTTAGAAAAGACCTTAAGAAGTTTTCCAGATTCTTAATACTGCAATTGCTGTGCAGTCTGGAAGCACTGGCTGCAGAAACTTTCCCTGTTTTGTCCCTATCACCAGCACTGACAAACAGTCCTGAGTAAAATGCCAAACACTGGACCCAACTTGATAGCTTTACTCGATCTCAGCAAACCCTCAAGTAAAATACTGAAAACCAACTGCTTAGCTCCCAGAATCCCATTACCAGCCAGCCTTGCAGACAATCCCCATTTGGCTGATACCACCAGGCAGTTTCAGCTCCACACATGGAAAGCCACACATGCATCTGGAGAAGTAGCAATGGTTCATACAGGTGTGGAGGCTTAAATTCCATGAAATACACTGGTGCAGATTGTTCAAGGTTAACTGTATGTTGTAACCCCCACTTTTGGATACACTGATTAGGGCTGGGCATGCTGTGAAATCATTTTTTGTTCATGATCCCAGTCTTTTGTTTGAAGAGCTTACCATTTTTTATGTACCCAATGGAAGCACTGAATTTCAACTGAATATCTAATAGCAGCTTTGGGTATTCAAATTTTACATTTGAAGCTTTCATAAGCAAATTAGAGCAAACAATTATAAATCCTTGTCTCCTCTAAATTAGAAGTCATATTAAAGTAACCTCTCAATATCAAAAATGAGAACTGCATTATAAACTATATAAACATGCAGTGAAAAAGCACTGACCTTGTAAAAGACAACAGTACATTTAGAAGTCACTATGTCCCACTGTTTGAAGTAATCTCACAAGGCAAGGACTAATGACAGTAGCAAGTTATGAAAAGGTACCCCAAAGCCTGTCCAAGCACTCCTCCATCTGTAGGGAAAGGAAGACAACCTGGTCCTGGGGAATGCATTTACAACATCAAGCTGAAGAGGGTAACAGTCACAGTTGGTTTCAGGGCAAGAAAGACCTTACCAAGTACATACTGTTAATCATTAATACTGGGACACCTCTCCATCCTGAATGCCTTCCTTAATCACGACCAGGACTATACCGGGTCAGAGAAAACAGACTGTAACATCTATACAAACTGTTCACCAGAAGTATACACACGCACGTTTGTGGGTATGCATACACACATATTCATCTAATTTATACTCTGCTAAGAATGAAAGTAAATTGATATGGTAGATCACAGGCACTTTGTGCTGAATAAACATGAGGGATAATCAGTAATAAGTTGAGAGGAAAGTTAGTCAACAAAAAATACGTACTAAAGGCATCATTTAAACTAAGCTACAAAATATACCATCAGCATTACAGGGTGTCTCCAGTGATTTTTCAGTTTGCATGAAAGGACACTTTTGCATCTTTCTCCTGATTATTCCTACCTACCATATTTTGATAGACACACTAGAGCAGTCTCAGAGCACGTGGAATGGGTTTCTTTTGGATAAAACAAGACTTGCAGATGCACCCCAGAAGTGCACCTCACATGCTCTGACTGCTTATGGGCAGTTGGTCCACAGGAATAGATGAGATCAACTCCAGAGCAAAACTCTGTGTGTAGTGGACACATGGGCTTTGCTCTGCAGATTCACTCTTACTGTATTACGCTACTTGCCTCTGCAGCCACAGACAGATAATTCTGTACTTCTACTATCAAGAAGAAAGAACAGAAGCCCACAGATTTCACAGATTTTAAGTGTCTTGCCAGTTCATACGTCCCCGCCTCTCCCCTCACAGTGCCAGCTTGGTATACAGTCTTTTACAGAACACAGCCTGCCTATGTGCTGTCACATATGGGAGAAAGTGCTAACATACTGATCTGTATTTTGGTGGAAACAATCATTTAAGGGCTAGAGACCACTGACAGCATCACCCAGTATTTGCTAGCTAAATTCATGTGCACACCAAAAAAAGCCTTGCAACCTGCTGACAAAGATTCTTCTTCCAACTGCAATACTAGTTTCCATTATCACTTGGCACATTACAAAATTCACCCTATGAATAAGAATTAGGCCTGCTGAACTCACTAATAGTGGACACTAAATAAAATAGGATCAGAGGATCTTGGAGGAACAAAGGCAATACACTAGAGATGAAATTTATTCATAAATGAGACACATCTGTGTTACCAGGGTGGCCTGCCAGAAAGGCTGATAATGATATACCTAGAATTAAACAAACTATGTTAGGACATGTCCTTATTAAATCTCAATTAAGCAGGTTCCTGACATGGTAAATAATTCCCAAGAAAATAAAGCACTCCTGGAACAGGTAAAGAATGAGTATGAATGCTCCAAAATGTTCTAGGGATTGGGCGCTTGAAGGTGTCATTTTTCATAATGCAAAGAGATAAGAGCATTTCAGGTTAATAAAATTCCTGCTGTTTTCTATGGGCATGGCATGCCTTTGTCAGACTCCTACTCTCCCATTTATATTTTGTAGGTATAAAACACGTGATATAGTCAGGAAAAAAAAATTCAGATTAAATATTTTAAAGATTAATCTGACTACACATGAGCATCCAGTAATGGGGAGCATCCAGATAAATACTGGCCTCTAGATTCTACTTGTACAATCAACGCCTTACTATCCTATACTTTAAACATACTTGTGTTAAAGTTTGAAATGCATGACAGAACTTTATAACCTTGCGGAGATTGAAATATGTGTCCCTATCACTGAAAATGCTTGGCACTACTTAAAACTGAAGGCACTAGTTGAGACCTCTCAGCAGACTTCTTTCCCGGTGAATGAGGCCAACAAAATATGCAACAACTGATGCTTCTGGCACAAGGGACACACAAGAGGCCTGAACACTTGGTGAGGGCTGAGCTGGCTTCCCACCAGCTCCCACACAGCTCTGGGGTCACACCACACTCTCTCTTCCCTGTTACCCAGAGACTTGGTTTGCACACAGCAATGGGGTGACCTACGAAGTGCACAGTGCACCCCTTCAGAAGGCATGCAAACTTTAGCTGCAGAGAAATACGAGGTGGCAGTCAGCCAGGTAAATTCTCATTCCACATGCAAGACATGGGCAACTCTGACACTTCAATACTGAAGCCAATATTCACACCCCTTTTTAAACTGAGAGGACGATCACTGAATGATCAATGTAAGGATTCAGAGTAAGACTGGCAGGTTTTCTGCTGTTGTTTCTACGGAAATAAAACACAAAGTATGCAGCCAATCTGTACATTGAGTAAAACACTTAAGCTATACATCAGGTCTTGACCAACAAAAAGATTCCCTAGCTTTTATAACATCTACATCTGTATCAGTACAACCATTTCCTCTTGATAAACAGCAACATTAAAAAAACTATTTTTCTTTTAAACACATTAAAAGCTCCAGGCTGAAGAGGGAAAACAAAGACCATATATCAGAAGGTCCACAGTTTTTCTTTAAAATCTTAAATATCAGTAACTTCTATTCAAAACAATTTTCATTGTCACGACATTTTCATCAAATAAAGAAAGCATCGTAACTGTTTTTCAGTTTAGTTTTGTACCGTTAAACTTCCAGCCATTTTGTTTAATATCAGCTAAATTATCAGTATTTATGAGAGGAAAAAGACCCTAATTAAATACGTATTACACTGCTCAGGCAGCAACTGCTTACAATGACACTGGCACAGGGGATGCAAAGTAGCATTTGCTCTATTTTACGCAAAAGGTATTCCACTACTTCTCAAATATATACAGCTAAAGGCA
Organism: Strix aluco; assembly: GCF_031877795.1. Classification (NCBI taxonomy): domain Eukaryota; kingdom Metazoa; phylum Chordata; class Aves; order Strigiformes; family Strigidae; genus Strix; species Strix aluco. The sequence goes on from NC_133932.1 coordinate 119,877,052, forward strand.
ATTTAAATAAACTGTCTCATCCATATCTCAAGGTTCAATACTGGGGAGGAGAGAAGATTTAAAAAACAAAATAACATTTTAACATGGCAACTCTTGATCTGCAACGAACTTGTAGGTTGAGGAATTTCTCTAAGGACCCACTCCAGCTCTATCATTTAAATTCTGTGAAAATAAAGGCATCATTTAACAGAAAAGGGATTGCACTGGCTGCTCCGAAAATACGATCAAACCTGTGTGATTCTATGCAGTAGCTCTAAGTAGCCCTCTAAAACACTGAAGTACCACTCAAAAATCCCCTCAGAACAAGTACAGCAGCACTTATAAAGCAAAATTTATCTTCAAAGTTAAGCACAGTATAAGGCTCTTGACTTGGTTCTTAGTTTACTGACTCAACACAGGGACAGGTAAGTCAAAGGTAAATTGAAGTCTGAGTATTCTGCTGAATCAGCACACCACCAATCTGGAAATTATTTTGTTTTAAACGAAAAGTGAGGCAGAGTAAGTTATGCTGTTTAAGACCAACAAAGGGAAGATTCACCACAGGTAGAATGAAAAATATCTTCAGTCCCATATTTAATGATAAACCATTCCTTCAAGTAAATGGGACTTGGCTGGGTTTGGGTTTTGTTTTGAAATACACTCTTCCTCTCCAAATCTCCTTAAGGCAGCACAGTACCAAGCCATAAGGGAAAAACAACAACCTGAAGAAGCAAAATTCTGGTCCCTAACTTTTAAATCTGCAATCTTAACTCCAGCATTTGCACCTGCATCTAAACCAGTATGCACTGCTGTCTGCACCAGTTACAATTTCCACTAGAACCGGACACAAAAGTCAAGAAGGAGAGCAACACCGTAATCCTAGAACCCATTCCAGAACTCTTTTGAAGTCAGCAGTAATATGTGCTTTTTGCCTGCCTCACTGCAATAGAGGAAATGAAGGATTAAGCAACTCCAGAGCAAGCCCAGGTATCATCCTTGCTCATGACTTCTTATCAGACCTCTAATGACTGGGGACAGTGGCTCAGTTTAGGACAACTTAAGGTTGCCTGTGTTGCCTGTCATATTCACATCACATTAATGTATAATACTGTTCAACCGTCAGCTCTGGAATTTTTGCAAAGTATAAATAACCATAAGGGTTTTGGCTTAGCAAAGCATGTTACTTCACCCTTAAGTGCCACATGAGAAAAGGGATGTTCAGAAGCTGATTCCCGAGCGTGTCAGTCACCTAGCAGTGCTGGCTGTGTTGCAAACTAAGGTCATTGTGCTGAACAGCTGATGCTTGGGAGCCCTGACTATACACTTTGAGACACTCCTGATACTCCTCAGTTTACATACCTCTTCACAAGGTATACTACTAATCTGTCACATAACCACATTAAAATAGAATCACAGAAGGACCTTGAAAGATCATCTGGTCCAACCTTTCATGGGAAAGGGAGCCTAGATGAGATTATCTAGAACTCTGTCTAGCCACAACTTGAAAACTTCCAGTGGTGGGCCACTGTGTCCACCACATCCCTGGGGAGGTTGTTCAGTGACTGATTGTTCTCCAAATTGACTGTTCTCAAAATACTTATTTTCAAAAATACTTTATCTTGATACTGTGCAGCTCTGAGAATTCCGGTAGAGATTAAGCAAGCACTTAAAAGAATGGCAGCCTTTATCCTAAAGATCCGGCCATTTAAAACAAAGAACAGCAAGCAAAGCTTAGCTATGAAGGCAAACTGGCAGTCTGAAGCTCCTCCAGCTGCAAGCATTTCCACGCTGAAACCAAGGCTGTCTCGCCTGACAAACTACAATCCTGTTGACTGCATTGCAACAGTTAATCAAAGATGCCTATTTTACTGGCACAGAACTGCTGCGACAATAATCTGACATGTTAATTGTGGGCATAAAAGCACCACATTTTCAAATCAGAAAGCATTCAACAAATATAAAGTATATTTCTTAAAGCATTTCTGTGACACCTATGCAAATATTTCGCAATGCGTGAAGAGACCAGAGATAATTATAGCTTGAATCATTATCACAAAGTCAGTATCTACTAATAACTATTCTGTAGTATCTTTTGAAATAGCTTTCATTAATTTAAGTTTCAACAAATGGCCAAAAGTCTAAGTAGTTGTGCACACTTGCAGGCTGGATAAGCACGCAAAATATCTCATGGAATGTATCAATAGAACTATTTCCAAATGTTGAGTCCTAATTTTCCACTTGTCATTTTAATTACACAGTATTAATAAAACCGTAATTTCAAACCCTAGGAACACAATCCAATGTTGACTTTGAATAACATTTTGGCTATTCTGAAAGCTTAATAAAGCAGATTTTAATTATGACAAATATTTTTTTAGAATAATAAAGGGGTTTAAAAAAGTCCAAATCTTTTCTCTTTTTATCTCTAGAGCTCATTTTTCTACACCAGTCAACATTTTTAAAAAATACTTGCATCAAAAACCCTTTTATACATTTGTGTTAAGACAACAAAAAACACACAATTGCTTCTGAGATGCCCTAGACAAATGTTAAAGCTCTGTTTTGAGCACATATTGGCATCCCAACAATTCAGCCTAGACTAATTTTCCATCCCTGAATAAATAGGAAGGATTTTGATATACTTATTTCATAACTGTGTTTATCAATAAATCATTTTTATTTTGGGAAGACACAGTCACACACAAACTTCAGCCAACCCTGCCATTGTGTCACCCTCTCGAATGGTAAGGTAACACAATGGGAGGCCTTCTATAGGGGACACCTAAAAGAGAAGCTAGAAACAATGATATAAAGATTTAAAGGAAAGTTTACTTTTGTCACTTCATAGACTTTTACCAAGTCAAGTTACTCTACAAGTCCTTTTATAAATAGACAGCATACAGAAACTTTCCATTTAATGAGGATGATGTATTAAACTTTTTCAATCTGTCACTCCAAGAAACACCATAAAGCACAAAAGCTTTTTTTTCTCCACACAAATTTGATTTGAGTGGTTCAAATAAATGTTTGATGTGAAACAGATTTGAACAGTCCAGTGCAAATAACAGATGCCTAATTTCACTGTGATTCATTTTGGCTTATTTTACACAGAAAAATAAACATATGTATACTCTCAGGTTAAAATAGATATCCACATGTAATTTACACTGTGCTCACTAATCTCTTTACAACTGTATCTAAATCTTTGAAATCACCTTACTCTTCAAACAACAGTACTGGTATAGCTTGTTTTTCCATTCACCCCAGACAATTTATGAGACTGGGCACTCACTGCTCACAGGAGGACTTACACTTTCTTCATTTTCCTGATGTTGTTACGGAACAGCCACAAGCCAATCCACCTTATCCTTTCACTAGAACCCTTTTCAATATCTCATTTGTAAATGGATCAGCTGTCAGTACTGAAATCAGCACTGGAAATTATTGCTATCCCCCTAGTCTTATGCAAATTATGTACCTTTTATTTACTGCCCTAACCAAATCTAAAGGGAACATGTTGTCAGTAACAGCTCCTTTCCTCAATCACATGCTCAGCCCACTCATCAGGGTGGTTGAGGCAGCACTTAAGACTGTCATTCAAGAAATAATAAAAGCATCTCTTGGAACATATTGCCAAGACAAGTATACTCATGAAGTCTTAGTAAGCTCCAAAATTACAAATTCAATTATTTGATTAAAACCTGCACAAGCAAAGTGCTTTAAAACTTTTGGGTTATCTGAAGTGCAACTTCACACCCAAGTGCATGCCAGGAAATGCACCAACAGCCACTGCAAGCTGGCTACTGCTGCAGCCATTGAGAAGCATTTCTGATATGAGAATCATCACACATTTGGTTACATAAATGTGTTTTATACATACTTTACTTTTAAACTTCGCTGTTTCAGATAAGTACCAACTCTGTTTTAAATGAATGGGGCACGGGTCAGATGACCTGAACGAGGTTAAGAGACAAGTTCATGGAACAAGAATAAACACTTTCTGACGAAGTCTAGAGACCTGAGCTGTGCTTTTTGAGGTTTTGACACTGTTTAGAGAGGGGAGATTTCAAATTTCCAGCTACCTACGCATGAGCATACCTTGCTTGAGTACTGGAAACGGTAGCAAAAGTGAATGCATGTGCAGCAGTCTGTCAGCCTCAGCATTTAAGTATATATAAATAAAGATCAGATTCATTTCCCAATTCATGAATATTCCAGTTGCCACGGTCAAGGTATTATTTTCATTTGCCAAGTAAGTTGTAGTACTGCAGCTTGTGTCACAAAGCTGATTCATGCTTAAAGACAGAATGCAACATTTTCAGAAAACTTGCCATAAAGAAGCTATTCCTATGAAATTATCAGGTTTTGCTTTTATGTAGGGAAGTGAAGGATTCCAAAGATTTGCATAGATACAGCTACTCTCAAAGTAAATCATCCATTTATATTTTAAACTCCAGCTCTTCACTCTGTGCATATCAGGTAACTTTTCTCACAGATGTGAAGTTATTCAGGGTTTCACGTCAAAGATTACACTCAGAAATGACTTTGCCAGGAAAAGTTGCAAGCTGTAGTGTACCAAGTCACCTTTACCATGCACTACAACTCTTAAGAACAAGTCTCAGTCTGCATCCAGTAACTACTGAGCTACACAGGCTTTTTGGCACTAAGTCTGTTTGCTTTCAGAAGGGGCGAGAGGAACACCAAACGTTTGTTTTAAAGCGGCCTTTCAAGAGGGTAAACTAATAGTCTTCAGCAGAATTGTAGAGCAAAGCTAAATTCTAATAACTCCACTTTTCAGTTCCCTGCTTGCTCTCTCACAATGCAAAGACACCAAAGTTCCAGCTAAGACTCCATTCTTTATCACTTTAATCTACAGCTGGGAAATGAGACTTTTCTGTGAACAAAGACGAACAGCCTCTCTCAAGGAGGCTGATGCATGAGCAACACGTGAACATTCTGTGTGTGACTTTAGCTTGGTTGCAACACTGTAATTATTACAGCCTGGCTATATCACTTGATTTTTGTACTGTTTCCTCATTTAAAAAATATTGCATCCACTCAGACAGTATAATAGTAATGTTTTTGATGGGTGCTGTACCTCCTTTATCTTGTCTGCCAAGTAACTACTCAAAATTAACATCCCACAGGAATACAGATGATGTGTAAGCAGGTACCACATAATAATACAAAAAGAAAATCTCCAGCTAACAAAGGATGCTGATCCCAAATTCAGACATTTGCCAGAAAAAAATACTTCCTTTAAAAAGGAGAAAGCTGCTCAAAATGAAGTATGGAATAAGTGCTGAACATTCAGGACTGGAGAAAAGCTATAGTTCTAGCTAGCACATAACTATGGAGCAACATAGGAAAGATGCTTCTATTCTCCATCAAAAAGAAACAAAAATAACTTCTTCGTTCTCCCTTGCTTCTGGCTGACTTATCAAAAAAATTCACAGTTACTTCCAGGGCATTTACTGCAAATAAATTTTGTCATGTGAACAGTCCCTGATGCAATGGAACTTTAATAGTCATACTTTTGTTCTAATAAAAAGCCTGGTCTTGCTTCACGGATTTTTAATTCAAATAAATCCCTTTCATATTCTACTACTTATTACCCTAAATTAAGACACGAAGCTGAAAATTATATCTTAAGGTTGTTTTAGAAAGCTAACAATTAATTGTTGACTGATTGTTTAACTAAAATAAACTTAGAGCAGTTTCTTAAAGGCTCAGGTATGCCTTTTTTTCCCCACAAGGGCAAATTCAGACACTAGTCCTTCCATAATCAGATGGAAATACGTATAGGTTTCTTCAGTAAAACAGTCCAGATTTTAAGTCTCGAGTTTTTTCTCCAGGGAAATTCTTTAGATAATTTATGCCAATTTATTTCCTATCTCCAACTGCTGGGAAAAGTTTGTCTAGGACTCTAGTAGATCTCTCCAACACATTTTATTACAGGCTTTGATTTACTGAAAGGTACAGTATTACCTTTTGTGTTCTGAATACACATGGATATATGCAGAATTATAAACTGAAGGAGGTCCAGAATATTTTAACGCAAACTCAGTAGAAGATACCTTGTAAGAATATCCACTGATTTGTGATGTTGGAGAATGTTTTTCTTGCACAGGAGAAGCAGCATTACTTGAGACTTCAATGTGTAGAATCACAGAATCATTTAGGTTGGAAAAGACATGTAAAATCATCGAGTCCAACCCGTAAATCTAACACCGTCAAATCCACCACTAACCCATGCCCCTAAGCACCACATCTACACGTCTTTTAAATACCGCCAGGGATGGTGACTCATCTACTTCCCTCAGCAGCCTCTTCCAATGCTTGATAACACTTTCAGTGAAGAAATATTTCCTATTATCCAATCTAAACCTCCCCTGGCACAACTTGAGGCTATTTTCTCTTGTCCTATTGCTTGTTACTTGGGAGAAGAGACCAACACCCACCTGGCTACAACCTCCTTTCAGGTAGTTGTAGAGAGTGATAAGGTCTCCCCTCAGCCTCCTTTTCTCCAGGCTAAACAACCCCAGTTCCCTCAGCTGCTCCTCATAAGACTTGTGCTCTAGACCCTTCACCAGCTTCACTGCCCTTCTCTGGACACACTCCAGCCCCTCAATGTCCTTCTTGTAGCGAGGGGCCCAAAACTGAACACGGTATTCGAGGTGCAGCATCACCAGTGCCAAGTACAGGGGGATGATCCCTTCCCTAGTCCTGCTGGCCACACTTTCTGATACAAGCCAGGATGCTACCAGCCTTCTGTACTACTATCTATTTTATGTATTTCCTTCCAAACTTCCAGCGCTTCATTTCTAACCATAATCCTATTCTGCAAGTCAAGCATGACTTTTTTTCCACTTTTGTTTGTTTGCTTGGACACCTCCAACCATACAGTTTCAGCATGAGGACACTGCTAAGGCCAATAGCTTTACTGTTTACCCAGTACAACCTTCAATGACTTCTTTATCAAAATGAAAGAAGCATACATACTACCAGAACAAATGATTACACTGTTGAAAGTAGTAATACAATCCTCTCACCAAGATACAAACTTGCCATAAATTCATCCTATAAAGCTACTACTTTGTAACAACTTTATTTTGATTTCTTCATGAATTTGTTTTTTCTCGTATTGAAAAACAATTATAAGAAGTTCATGGAAGAGAGACTGGAAGGGTGAAGAACATTTAAAAAAACTTTTATATGCAGAGAAAATAAAAACATTAAGAATATTTGCCTTAAAAAGAAAAAATATATTAAAAATTTAACAATGCATATAAGCACAGAGATGCACTCTGTTTCATAATACAAGAACAAGACATCATATGAAATTAAAAAGTCACAATTGAACTAGAAGGCACGAAATTATTTTTCATATAATACGTAATTAGATTGTGAAACTCATGCACAGGTAGTAATGGATATCAAGAATTTGGTTTGATCAAAAATGCATTACGCACTACAGAACTACAGGGTATTCGGATATAATATCTCCTAACAGAAAAAAAAAAAATAATCTGATAAAGGCATTTGTTCAATCTCTTTCTCTCCATGCTTATTTCTAACTAATACAAATAAAAATGAACGCTCTGGAATTCTTGTGGAATCAAACAGGTATTTTTAAGCAAAGTATTTTTCTTGAAATCAAATTTTGAGAGACTTCCTTCATATCAGAGAATTGTAGAGAGAAGATGCTAGTTTTTGCTGGATTTGGGGTTGTTTTTGTTAAACACAATAATATATATCAGTATGCTGAAATTTTCCCCACAACTACAAATGTTAGTTTTTACCATGTCCATTGAAGCCACCCGGCTCAAACACGTGGCAGTTGCCACCACTGGTCACAGAATGCAATGCAGCAAGCACAGAGGTCCTACCTGGTAAAACGTGGGGAGCTTATATCAGAACTTAGGCGGCTTCCATCACTGTAATTATCTGAGCACTCCAAAAATATCTATGATTTATCCTCTTAAAAATATACTACCTTCTTTTCACAAGTGAGTGTGCACCAGTAAATCTGTGAATGCACTTACAGGAATAACTATTTAAGTTTAAACACACACATTAAATGCTTTGCAAAAGGGCCAGAAAGACTGGGTGACCTGTCCCATGCCATTTCCTAAAGCAAACTTTCTCTCCTGAAGTAAGCAGTTGCCTTTTCTCACCTTCTGAGTCTACCCAGAAAGTTTCATACACCTTAACCCATGTATCTCAATACCTTTAAAATACTGAAAAAGAAAAATATCCTATTTCATAACTTCAAGAACTGTACAGTTCATCTGCTGAAAACACACATTTATTCAATGCAGCACTTTGCTGCAGTTTGTCAATGCCTGCATGGAGAGTAAGGGATGCTGCTGCATATCAGTGTTTTCTCTTCTGTGCTAAACAACCATTTAAAAAAAATTATATATTTTACGTGCTTTTTTTTTTCTCCCAGACAATAAGAAGAATGATTCCTCCTGTTGTCTACCACTAGTCACTCTGCCCACAGCAGTCAGCTGTCAAACCCAGGTCTGGGACAGCTGGCACATTACTCTGACTACACAGCTGGGATTAGCAATACTTCTCAATTTGAATCTCAAGAGAGAGTTCTTGGGTAGGTTTTTTGGGAGTTCTTGTTTGTTTTAATTATTTTTTTTTTAAAGTGAAGTTTTAAGTGCTTTCATCAACAACCCATGTATTAGAATAGCCTAATTGGTCTAGACCAAATATTTATAAGTGTGGCCTGTTGTGTATGCAGCTAGCCACCAAAGCATTCCAATACAAGCACAGCCTGTTCAGATCTTAGAATTCATTTTTTCATTAACAATTTGGGGGGTTGCCAACCCAATATTAAAAGTGACAGATGTTCACAAAATAACGTCTGACAACTGCAGCAGTTTTCTGATAAAGCAGAAGTAGATTTCACTGGCTTAACTTCATTAGCATAGCCAACGCAAAATAATGAATTCAATAAAAAGGTGAAGTATTAACAATTCATACATTTTATATTAATTCGTGTCCCAGAAGAACTAAAAAATTCTAATTGCCGCGGGTAGACTCCCATTTCTGTTTACATATCAGTGTGTTTCTGCCTTCTGTCCTAAAATCTACTATTCCTCATATACTTTTACTTATATTACTATTGTATATGCCTTTTGGTTGAGCAATACCTTCTCTGGAATTTGCCTAGAACAAAACAAAAGCAAAAAACCCAAATCCCTTCCGACCCTATAGGTAATTAAAGCTAACACTAAGCAATAGCTCCTGGCATGGAGGGAGCATCCGCCAGAGTTCATGCTACTAACCATAACCACATACACTGAAGGAAAGCATGTAGGTTAAATAATCCAAAAGGGATGAGTTTTCCTCAAGTCTAGTTACTCATTACCATGCACAGCTATAACATAAACCTTATCCTCCAGCATCTCGGTCTACACCTGAAGGTAAACAGGAGTGCTTACATTACAATTATTCCTGAAAAGTGGTTCAGGAACTCCTACCACTGTTCCCTGGGATGAATAGGAAATCTTCACATCCAGCCTCGATTACAAACAAAAATGAGCTCAAGATGATATCAACCAATTCCCTTTCCTGAAAATCTGATGACCAGCATTTCAGACTAAATACAAGGCTGGGAAAGTCAGCAGATTTCTCTTTCTGCACAAAGAAAACTGATTGGTGAGAAATTCTCTCTCCCAACTCAGCAAACTCGTGAATTTGTGATCATCAGCAATGATAGGAAAAGAACATAGAGGAAGAGAGAAGGGAACATGAAGTGAGGCACAGCTCCTGTACAAAAGTAAGTTTATCCTATGACCATCATATAAAATATCTTCAATACCAAAATTCCCTGAAAGGGCTATACCCTGCTTCTCTGTAGCTAATTGCCTTCTAAAACAGGGCATCTTCTAGAGGATCACAAAACAAAACATTGAAAAATTCCTATTAAGAGCTGGTACTCCTAGCTGAGACTGTAATACCACAAAAATTAAAATGTTAATCATCAGACTCTTACCACTTACATTAACAAAAATAACCCCTATAAAATGTGCTGAGTTCAGGGACTCAACAGCAAGGTTTCTTAGGAAAGACACTGGAGGCAGGAGTATTTGGGCAGCATCTTTTTCACATATATATATATACACACACATACACACACACAGATATATATGAACTTCATATATGTGAAAAATATAAAAATTAATATTTTATATTTGGACATTTTATATATACACACACTTTGTATATATGAAACATATATGGATTAAATATTTTATGTACATGTTATGCATCTCTTTTTAAAAAAAAGTTTAAGACAACCCTAACCTCTCACACAACTTAGTCATGCACTGAATCTAGTAAATTGATAAATTAACTCAAGTGAAAAGAAAACACGGTCAATTCCAATTCATCTCTGATCTACTTGCTGACCGTATCCTTACAACAACTGTAAATTTAAACTATATTATCTTTGCAATCCTATTAAAGTAGGAGAAGAATGCAATTTCATCAGATAGAGTTTGACATTCAGATGCCCCAGGTCTCACAGCACAAGCACTGAATTTCTATTTTGTACCCAGTCCTTTTAGACTGTGAACACGGCAAGTGCAGTAGCTGTACACTCCAGCATGATCTCAGGAAGGACAGTTTGAAAAGGCAGATGATAGATAGCCCCAAACTGCTCTCGATGATAGATTTCAGCCCCTCGGCTGAAGGTAAGAGAATGGCAAAAGCCTGTCTCAAGACAGTGAAACTCAGTTATAATTCATAGATCTAGGCAGGATAGGAAGTCCCACTTTCAGAGCACTCCAAAGATAAAAGCTAGAGCTTTTTCTTGTTAAGATATATATAAAAAAAAAAATAGGTAAAAAAAGGAAAGGATAAGTTTAAAAAGCCTGAATGCACTGTTCATACTCACATTACAGGTTATCATGAGACATAAGCTTTGACCAACAGTTTTCCATCATTTTGGAAATGCAAGCAACAGGGGCTACAGGCACCCAGTTCACAAACACAAGACATTAATGTACACAGAACTGCCCAATGAATTTTAAGCAACCTATGTGTAATAAAAAATAATATTTTCACATAGCATGGAAAATGAGCTCATAGCATTTGCTCAGAGTGAACAAACCCAATACAGGAAAACAAACCAGATACAGGTTCATAGTCAAAAATAACAACCTGGGTCTCTCCCACCACCTTAAATTTCCTTAGCCGCGATATAATCTCTCATGACTGAAGAGCTTGAGCCACCCTACGTTAATGTCATTACACTCAAACACACAGCTGTACTTGTGAAAAACCTTCATGTCACCCATATCTAAACTACTGGTTTGTTATTATGCTGAGACACCTCATTAAACATTCCCAAGGTAAACACTGGTCACTGACATCTGTAAAGATACTTTTGAGCTTTAAGAGCTTTGCACCTCTTTGCAAATATATTCACAGCTTCCAGCAAAATATGGCACTTTTTCTGTGAATCACAAATGCCCACCACACTGGAGGATGAAATTCTAAAGGAATTGATCAAAAGCACCGAAGAGAATTAAAAATACAAAAGTTTGGGTTTACTCTTGGAAATGAAATACTCGTATTTCACTGATTTTGTGTCAACATTATTAGCCTAGCTTCCTATTTTCCATCTCCCTTACCATGCCAAACTGGAACATTACTCTCCTCCCCTTTTCTTTGGGCATGCACACACTCCATTTCTTGAAAGCCAACATGAGGCACACTTTTTCACGCACACTGTTTGCCATGGTCCTTCTGTCCAGGCACTGAGCTCTAGGTTACATCCCAACACAACCCAAGTTCTCTGAAACCCTACATAAGTAGCACTGAAGACTATCTGAAATATGTACAAGGAAAAGAACACTTTGATCAATAATCCAGATTTAAAAGTCTGAATATTTAATATAAACATTAATCTGATGAATATGTACCTCTATAGAACTTCTGTATGAATTTATATTTAATCTGTTTTTGATAAAAATACTTTAATGTAGATTTGAGCCTTCCTGCTACAAAAATGAGAACTAATTTAGTTAGGAATATGTCTTTGAGAAGCACTGCATTTCTCAGATGAATAACTGAGAAGAACAGCTAATAATTCTTTAGCTGTGAAAGCTTTACTTAGACAAAGTTGTACATGCATAAAAATTGCTTTTGTTAATTTTTGTGGATTTGACCTAAGCTTTCTCCTTACATTCAGACTTGAGAGATAGAAGCAACAGTACAACTACCTATTGCTCCAGTTTAAACGCGAAACTCCTTGTCATTAATTTCCTTTTATCTAACTGGGTATCTTCAGAGTTACCACATAACCTACCAGGAACCATGCAGCAAAGTCACTCCTTCAGGAGAGGGGGAATGCTGCAGCATTCTGTTCCTGAATAAAAAGCAGCAGGCAGAGGTGAGATAGAAGGAAGTAGAGATGTCTACTGTCAAGGTAACTCAAGCCCTTTAGTGGCAGAGGCCAAGTGCCAGTTTCAGCTCTTCCACCTTGCAAGCAGTTGTAACTTGCTCAACGAAGGCCCAGCCCTGCCCGCAGGAGTCTCTCCCAGCAGCAGCAGCAGCCTGCATCCATAACAGCATGGCTCCCCACAGCACATCCTGCTCCTGTCCTCCCACCTAGACACAGCCACAGCTCCATCCAGGCAAAGGCAAGCAACTGGAAAAAATTTATTTCCAGTCTGTCGCCTGCCACGCCCCAGCAGAACTCAAGCACCCTGAAGAGCCTCCTCCCTAAGTTCCTTCTCCTTCACCATAAGGGGATAGTATTTTCTTAGAGATTCTTCTTATCTAACTGATATATCAGTTGTTAGCTACCAAGTTGATAGAGCATCTTGCACCAGCAGAGCACATGCCTTTTTTTGGATTCCCTTCTGATCATAGAATCATAGAATCATTCAGGTTGGAAAAGACCCTTGGGATCACCGAGTCCAACCATCAGCCCTACTCTACAAAGTTCTCCCCTACACCATATCCCCCAGCATCTAAACAACCCTTAAACACATCCAGGGATGGTGACTCCACCACCTCCCTGGGCAGCCTGTTCCACTGTCTAACCACTCTTTCTGTGAAAAATTTTTTCCTCATGTCCAGTCTGAACCTCCCCTGTTGGAGTTTAAAGCCGTTCCCCCTTGTTCTGTCACTAATCACCTGTGAGAAGAGACCAGCACCAACCTCTCTACAATGTCCTTTCAGGTAGGTGTAGAGAGTGATGAGGTCTCCCCTCAGCCTTCTCTTCCTCAAACTGAACAGTCCCAGCTCCCTCAATCTCTCCTCATAGGATTTGTTCTCCAGGCCCTTCACCAGCTTCGTTGCCCTCCTCTGCACTCACTCCAGCACCTCGATATCTCTCTCATAGTGAGGTGCCCAAAACTGGACACAATACTCCAGGTGTGGCCTCACCAGTGCAGAGTACAGGGGGACTATCACCTCCCTACTTCTGCTGGTCACACTATTTCTAATACAAGCCAGGATGTCATTGGCTTTCTTGGCCACCTGGGCACACTGCCAGCTCATGTTCAGCTGCTTGTCAATTAGAACCCCCAGATCCTTCTCTTCCACACAGCTCTCCAGCCACACCTCCCCAAGCCTGTAGTGATGCTGCTAGGCAAAGGAAATCAGAGATGCCTGTACACAGGCAAGAAATTAATCTATCTGAAGACCCATTAGAAAAAGAACAAGCGAGATCAGTTTTCAACTACATCGGTTACCCCCTACCCCAACACTAGCACAGTGTGGATGCCAGGACAGCTCTACCTATTTCAGAGACCACAGAACTTACACTACATTAAGGTGAATATGTAACAACAGCATCATTTGAAATTCCTTTATCTATTATTCCAATAACTAAAGAAAAAATTGAAAACAACATGACAACACCTGTGTTTCAATGAGATACTCACACTTGACAGAAAGACTCAAACCTAAAATTACATTTCAATTCTCCCAATGTTTTTCCACTAGAAGAAATTAACATTTCTCATACCACTATTTGTTAGTCTCTTCTCAATTTACCCAGTAAATATTCCATTATAGCTATCTTAGTTTTAATCATTAGCAGCTATTCTACATTACATCATGAAATGTTTTAGAAGACTTTTATTGCTCATAAGTGCTTAAAAAGTGTCCAAAGGTAAAATAAAATATGAAGATGTTATTTTTCCAAGCATAAAAGAAGATTAGCAGTAACAGAGAAATGTCAAGATTGATTAGCTTCAATGACCCACTGAAAAATTCAGCTGTACTAAAAAGAATAAAATACTGCCTGAAAATGGAGAGAAGTCAAAGTAATTTATGTTTTAAATTTCCCACATTAAAAAAGGATTGTGAAAGTAAAGCTACACGAACAAAACTGGATAATGAAAACATAACATTTCCTTGGCTTTTGAGTAAATGCTGATCTTGAAACCAAAAAAAGAAAAATTACCTGCAGACATGGTACATAAAAATGTTCATTTTCTTTTAAAGCTTGCCTTGTTAAGCTAATTATAATACTTGAACCAGCATCGAGCAAAAATTTGACTTAAGTTCAGTCAGTCAAAATATTCAACCTTCAACTCCCACATCATCTTTTCCACACCTAAGGAACTATGGGATGCCTTCCAAATTACTTGCAACATTTGATAACATTCAATAACAAAGTGTCCCTAAGCTAAAGGCTGCCTTGATTTGCATTTGTTCATTGCATTTTCAATTTATATCATATCATATCATTCACCTCCTCCATAACGGTATCACATTTTCTTCTCACATTTTTCTGTGTGCTAAAATAAAGTCTCTCTTGCAGGCCAAAGTAATGTTTGCTGGAATATCTTTACTCTCAGCTGCTGTCCTCTTATTATGTCTTCTGCTGTTTTTATTCTTCAATCCCATACCCACCTCTTTAATGCAATGCAAAGAAATGAGTTAAACCACTGGAAAAAGTTACTAGTAGTGGTGAATTTTTAATCTCTTCATGTCTCCAGATCCAGACAGGATGCCTTTTGAAAGATGCACTTAAGCAAAATTTAATTTTTGCATTCAATACAGGAGTGATGGAGTAAAATAAGAGGGTTATAATATCCAGGGAATTAAGACCAGATGACCACTTCCCTTTGTATCAATGAAATGCAACTACTGTAGCACTAAAGATCTGATGGGGGGGGGGGGGGGGGGGGGGGGGGAATAAAATAAATAAATAAAAAGGAAAAAAAAACAAAACACACACACACACACTAGTTGAGTAGTCAATAGTAAAAACTGTGATAGTGAGCAACACTAACACCTATTCAAAAATCAGCAGAAAAGAGGTGTTTTAAGTTTTCATGAAACATGTTGCTGAGAGAGAGAGAAATTCGCTGACAGTATCCTGCAGGCTCCCCAAGGATCAGGTTGGAAAGCTGCCTTATGCATTTGTCATTCCCGTGCAAAACTATCACCTTTCAGCTCTGGTCTCTCACCTTATCCTCCTTTCTCCCTTCAATCCCCTCTTGACATCAGTCCCAAAAGTCCCATCTGCCACAGCTACTTACAAAGCTTTCTTTTACAACGTGACTCCTTCCAACACTGTTTCTAAACTGGTCTAAGAACTGTACATACTGGAAATTCCCATTCAAAATTTCTGTCCTAAAGCTGGAAATAAGAGGAATATTTCTTTTCAGTCCACTAATCAAAATACACTTTGCATCAACACTCACTGACCTACCACAGTCTCATTGATAGCACCTCTTGATTTCTGGTACTGGTTTTTTTTCTTGTTACCATGTCATTCTGACATGTAACATACATATAAATATATTCCAGATGGTATACTCATTTTTAAAAAGCTTCAGCTTTTTGTAACCACCATAAAAATGAATAGATAAGAACTTACTTATACTTTTCAAACATTGTTGGGGAAGCGATTGGCACAAAAACTAGAGAAAGTAACAAATTACTATAACCCACAGCTGTTAAATAAAAACAAAAAGAACACCTAGAATTTCATCTGAGACCCTAACATTGCTCCACAAATGGCAATGAAAACACCATGAAAACAAAGACTCAAAATTTTAACTTCATTCTGCAAATATACTTTCCCTATCCAATTCAAGTGAGTCTCAAATTTCAACCTGAAGAGAAAATCTCAAGAAACAGGACATTAAAAAACACAGTGAAGACCTGACTTGCAAATACAGCACTCATTCATAAGTCAGGATGTGTAAACTTTCACAGAATTCCTTAGAAGTTTTCCTCTTCCCATGCTCAATCTTGCATCAACTAGACATCGCAGGAAATAACAGCAACAGTTCACAGAGATTTGTTCTTTACTTGAGATGATGAAATTCTAGGTCAGCACGCAATTCCCAAAATACATGAGCAAGCTGAGGAATTACTGATTTCTGCAAGACCAAATCAGTGACTCCTCATGGCTGGAATATAACAGAATCCAGCAGAACATGTGCCTATTGCACTATAAGTCCGCAAACAGCTATGGCTGAAGTACATTTTGGCTTTCAGTGCATCTTAATGTAAACAAGCCTCAGATAGAAAGGCTTAACACAGCTGTTAACATGCATTTTAGTATTATCAGCTTGTTCTTCTATTGCCCTTCATTTTAAAAAAAAAAAAAAAATTTGGAAGTGACACTGGGATTTGTGACCTCACCAGAAGGACCCCCTGCCCTGTATTAATTAGCTATAAATGCAAGAACATCACCTAGAAGTACAGACCAACAAAACTCAGACTAGTACTGTACATACAGGAGAAGAGTGAGGACTGCAAAAATAGTATTTCCCAAAAATTGTGAGGTATATGCATTATTTCTCCACTAAGGCAGCAAGAAACCTATGGAGACAGAAATACATACTGTCATTTTATGCTCTGCAAGACGCAGTCCTTCAGTTGTGAACCTGGTGGAAAACTGCCACCGCAGAGCTGGTGTCTTGAGGATCCTAGCAATCTGACTCAGAGATAAGAAAGTGTCAACATAAATAAAACATCACTAATATTAATTTTGTTCGATGCAGAGATTATGGAAACAAGGAAGGCCCTTTCAGCAATTCCAGTTTAAAATGAACAGTGGCAGTACTAGCTATCATTTCAAATAGATACTGGTCTGTATTCCCTCCCAGCATGCTCATAGTAAGATCAGCACGGCACAAGTACCTCAGACACACTCCTCTTCCACACTGCTAGCAGATAAAACTAATTTTAAAATCACAATAATAGCGAGGTTGGCTTTTCTTTTCCAGCTGCCTACCCGCAGAGTCCTCAGCAAGAAGCACAGTCAATATTACCACAGAAAAATACCATGAAACACAGTTCTAAATAATACTTTGTGGTCTTTATCATGTAGGGGACAAATCTGAGAGAAATTACACTGCCATTTAGCTCCTCAACAAGTTAACTTTGTCATTTCGTTTTCCCACGTGTTTCCCCCACTGGAGGACACTTTTTCCCATCTGTATGCTTTTCAGAGGGATTTACTAATGCACCTCCTTTTTTCTTCAGGCATATTTGCCAGTCATCTCACTTCTCAAGCACAACCCTAATACTTCACAGGGGTCTATACTGGGCAATAAGGAGCAAAGCAGACTATCTTGATCTGGTGAGAAGATTTCCTGCAGGAGGAACACACACACACGCAGTTCAGGCAAAGGAGAGGAACAACCCTGCGTTGAAGTAAGCGGAGAGCTACCACAGAAACAGCATGGTATAGGTAATGGAAGACCTCTAAGACTTCTCCACCAGGCTGGCCTAAAGACATTTTATACTTCATTTATTTTTGACTGAAATAAAGCTAGTGGTTGTGGCCTTAATTGTTTTAATTTCCTTTTGCTCATTCAAAGCAAAGCTCCTTCCAGAGATTTTTATCCCCAGACGCAGTAGCTGTTCCTTTATGCAAGCAGAGAGCCCAGCCAGCAGAAGGTAAGAGACTCCCTCCCAGCTCCTCCTGGCAACACTACAACTCTTCACAGGTGGGACAGATCAAAGTCTCATGGGAACAAGGAGCATCAGCTCCATGTGTCCAAACAGATTTTCTGTGATCACTGGCCTAGCTCCTGGCCAGTCAGCAGGTCATTATTTGGAAACAGTGTACTACATTTATTTTTCCTTTTTAAAAATAGTCATTAAATTACAATCTGCATGTTGGTGATACTGTAATGAATTACCCAGGGACTCATTTTGGCTAAGAGCTGATGAACCACCACACCAAAAGCACTTTTTTTTTTTTCCATAATTATTAAATGATCCCAACTACAAATTACACAGCTCAGATACAAATTCAGAAATCTGCCCCACAATATTGTTTTAAATGTGCATGAGTAGCCTGTTAAACAGTGCTTACGGTAGCAGATGGCTGTATCAGAGAAGACATTCACATATACAATAAAGAATAATTCTCATATTTTTAACTACACACTGTGCTGACAGTAGTCAGGAGACTCCGGATATGTATTTGTTAGTTGGTCTGCTTTATAACTATTTCAGGAAGCAACATTTCCTTTAAAAAGTATAATTTCTAGTAGCATCTCATAATTTTAGCACTCAACTTCTAGAAAATCACTTATCCAAAAACTATGTCATGGTTATAAATACTTCCAACACCATCACTCAACAAGCATTCAGGCACTAATGATTCTAAAGGAAACTGTGGCATTTCAGAATTTACGAATCCTATGAATTCAGAGAACATTTATTACAACTAGGCAGTTTTAATGCAGAGTATTTGGCTCACTCACCCTCATCTATGAAACTGCTGCAATACATTAAACAAGGCTATAAATCAGTGATTAAGCACAACTAAAACTGAGGGTATTACTACAGGCTTGAGTAACCTACTAGAAGTATTTAACAAATGATATTTTAGTGAATCATTTTCAATCATACAGTACTCTAATATTTCTTGAGATACAAGACCACGCACCTCTCTGTCATTTCAGGTCTATTCAGTCACAAGACAAAGCACGTCTCATTGCAACTTGAATTCACACCAGATGCTGAAACCTGAGCATGCAAGTAATGGTCTAGCCTGCTCACATCACCCTGCACTGCACGAACCCTCAATGCCCCCAGAACGATCTTCACTAAATAACAGGTTCAAAACTTATATTGTTACACACAAGTTTCAAAGTACTTCAGTGAAGTTAGCCACAGAGACACTTGGCAAAATAGCTTCTTCTCAGTAGGACAGCAAATGATGTGATACTTCAGCAGCTTCAGCAGAGTGAAGATACCTTGTGAGGCTGCTTCAGATGGCATATGGAATTAAGGACTTTTGTAACCACAGCTTCAGTAACTAAAATAAAAAGGTGGCACTGCTTAGTTCAGGAGTGTGCTACAGTGGCTACTAGCTTAGGAACATCCCTTGTTCTAGAAGACAAGCACCACATTGCAGCCAGCTGGAAAAGCCACTGACTTGTGAACAACTGCCATCAGACCTGGGGAAGCCTTTCCTGGCTCAAAGGAGAGGGTATTTTTCAAAAAGCTGTAATGAAAATGTTCAAAGCAAGTCCCCTACATATCTGGAATCTTTCTATGCCGGATTCTTATTTAAAAAAGAAACAAGAGCCCACAAGATGGACTGTGAGCATCAAAAATACCACAGCTCACGATGGTTCAAAAGAACCCTGAAATGTAAAATTTTCTACAGAAGCAAAGCCCAGAACATCAGAATTATGTACTTCATAGTTCATGATACAGAAAGCAAAGATCTGTGATAGGGGCAGATATTCAAATAAAATTCCTAAATTATACTTTCTATCCAGATTTTAAACATGACTAAAAATATTTAGGATGACAATTTTATGCTGCACACATACTTTAAGAGATATATAGCAGCCATTAATTTGAAATATATACCTTACCAGTAACTCAGACTTCTATTCCTAGTATTTTCCTAAATTTTCTAATCCTTGAATTATCCTAAACATCACAGGGATTGGCACAAATATGCTGACTTAAATATTCAAGAAACCTAAATATTTACAGTGAATTTTTCATAAACTACTTAAGTTCTTAGTAAGCTGCTAAAAAATTAATTGAAATAGAATCATTAGAGAGAAATTTGAAGATGGATGTAGAGCAGACAGAAGGGTGCTAAAAGCAGCTGATGAAGGGTGCTAAAGCACCTGGAAGAGCAAAGAAAGATTAAAACAGTAAGTGATCTACGGATCTGGAGTTTAACGTGGATTATGAGTTTTTACAAAGGACTGTCTGAAAAGCCTCTGTTATACAGTTTAATCTAGCAAGCAGTCATGAATTTTCTACTTAAAAATATTAAAGCCAGGGGAATTAACATCCCATGCAAAAATGAAGACCAAAAGTTGTCAAAGAACACAAAGGAATGTTTTTGCTCAGTCCTTTGTGTAGCACTCCTGCATGACAAGAATTTTTTTAATTACGTAGAACATATAACTGGACATCATAGACATTCTTAAACAAATTTTGGTTGCATTTGAGTTACTGAAACTGCATGGAAAGAAAATGTGATTTCTTGAAAATTTTCCATCCACTTTTTGGAATGCATTCTGTGTTGGCTGCTGTGCATAAAGAGGCTTGAGGTACCATCAGCAGGTTTCATTTCCATTCTTGGCTGATAAAAGATATTTTTTCTTAAAACTGGATTCTTGAAGCACTTTGGCTAATATCCAGATGTAGGCCTGCTTCACTTATATGCAAATATTTTGTATTTCATATAAATCATTACTTGCTGTAATTTTACATAAGCACACTGTTACCAGGCTGAGAACCTAAGGCACTTGCATTCTGTAGGAAAGAGAATTTATGGTATATAATGCATCACACTATTGACTTTTATTTAACTTAAAAATAAATAACTTCTGTATTTTCTCTGCCAGAATGCTAGCTTTGCAACATGCCTCCAAGGAATAATGCTCTTTTTATAGCTAGAGGGCTGCCCAGAGCAGCTTCCTTGTCTCGGACACAACATACTGCTACAGCAGGAGCAAAGAAGGCTATCCCTCAGGGAAACAATGCTGCTACCAGAGTCAGACAGCTTGCTCCCTTTCCTCTTCCCTCCTTTGGATATTTTCTATCTTGCCATCCCCTGAAAAGTATCAAGGAGATAGAGTCACCAGTTTAATTAATATGAAAGCATAAGAATGCTAGCAAGAGCTGGGAAGATGAATGAGAAGATGCCTCACACAGAAAAAGCAGTATATAAACACAAAGTTGGGGAAGATCTCTCATAACATGGAACAGAAGGAGAGAATCCCATTCAGAAGGAAAAGCCAATGTAACAGAAGCAATCAAGATGAATCACATCTCTGAAAATTAATTTTGATTTCTGCGGAAACAGGCTTTCTTCTCAACATCACAGAATAAATTTCGAGAGGACTATGTCCCCACTTTGGTGCATATTAAATGATGTTTCCTTGATCCATTTTCTGTGCAAAGTCCACATTACAACTAGCTATCACTCTGCTTCTTGATATAGACTCACCCACCATCTCTAGTTAGGAAGATATACCCTTGTCTGTGCTTTCCTGCTTTTATAAACATGTACATACCCAGGTCATAATACATCAGTTTACAGTGTTTATGTGTCTGAGAGGTACAAGAAAATTTCATTGTATGTAATATTGAATTACCAGGCAAGCCAGCTAGCTGAGACAGAATCATGACATATAAAATAATTTCCCTCCACAGCCACAGTATTCAAACAGCAGGTTCTTCCAGAGTCCAGACTAACTGCAAGAAATCTGCAAGTACTATTTAAGGCAGCCCTCTATATGCTTATGCTTACTTACTACAGTGTTCCAAGTGGCCAGTAAATACCCCACTTGAAAAGTTTTAGGGGTCCCTAAAACAAGAGATGGGGGAGTAGGAAGTCACAGCAATCTCAAGAACTCAGATGTTTAATATTCTCTACCCTAAACCAGAAGATTCAATAGCAGAAGACATGTCAGACATATCGCGTATTGTCAGACAAGATCACTAAAATTAAAGTACAAACAAAACCAAGAAAAAACTACCATAGGCTTAATCTTAGTTCTCAAAAGAAATAATGCTTGAAGTTTAAGTAGTATAGCCTTTGCATTTCCAAAAGCAACAACCAATTTCATAAAATTAGCATTAAAAACAAAGTTTGTAACCAGGGAATACTTAAATTCTGTGCAACATCAATATTGCTAATATTGTTAAATGCACTTTAAACTAGTAATTTCCATAATGTTAACACAACAGCTAAATACTGCATATCTGCTAATGGCTCTGTGCATATAGCTGACCTTCTTTTTATGCATTAGAACACTGTACTTCTAAGTCCCATGAGTTGTATCACCAGCTAAAAATCCTGATGTATTTAAGTAAAACTCATAAATAAGGCAGCTACTGAGTAGCTCTTAAAAAATAAGCTCAGAAGCTCATAACAAAATTGATGTAGCTGCCAAGGTCTTTCATCTTATCCAAGGTTTCTTCTTTTATACACCAAGGCAAAGAACAGATTTTTCTTTCTATCTGTTGTCATAAAACAATGGAGACAGAGTACACACTCAGCCAAGGGCCACACTAAGAAAGGGAAAGAGGAAATAATGGAATCGAGCTGCAAGTCGTGCTATTAGAAGAACTAACTTTAGATGTGTCTCACTTCACAACGTGACCTACCTTTCACTGTTAGGTTGGGTACCACGGACATTCAACAAAACCAAAATGTTCTCAGTCAGTCACACAAATACCCTTCTGCTCCCATCATCAGCTTAAATAGCCAGTTACTTTCCCTTGTTACAAAGATGGATGAGCCCCCTCCCAGCCTGCGATCAAAGTTCAGGGCACTACACCCCATGGGGTACTCAGAGCCAGCCTAACACCTCCTCTGTTCCTTCTTCCACTGGAGGGGCTGGGGAGGACACAAGGATGAGGAAGCAATGGTGCCTCTAACAGTAGCTATTCAAAAATTTAAACTGAGTGTAATGTTTCAATTTACAAAAACATCCTGAAGCTCAACAATCACAGCAGGACTGTTTTGTTGTCAACATGAAGCATAATGTAAGAACAGTGAAATTGCAAAATCAATCACACATGTGAAAAGCATAAATGCAAACTGAATTCAACCTTTGTGGGCATACCCATCATCTCCCAATTAGATGATCACATACTAATGTTTCCACAGGACTCCTATCTTATTTAGCACATAGATTAGATTTTTAAAAAAACTCCTAATTGATCTAGCCGAGTATACACTCTATGTTCGTACTCCTAGACTCTCTGCAGCATTCAAAACTATTAATTAATGCACCACCTCATCCTAGAAATACAGCAACGATCCAGTATACTGTAGTCAAACTGGTTCCCGAGTCCTCCCTAGGAGGACACACCAACACACAAAACCAGGAAAACTGCACTCATGCTGCTCAGTGCTTCTCACACCCCAGAGGAAGCAGTTCTAATTCTTTAGATATGAACTGATATACCTTAATGCAGTAATAATCACTTCAAAACTTTTACCCAGAAAATAAACAAATGGGAAAAAAATATAAAAGTGTTGCAAGTTACCAATTTGGTTTTAACATCCGCAAGATGTGGTGCTGAGGTATACAAACGAAATAAGAGATGCACAATGCCTGAATCTTTCTATGTAATTTCTCCTATGTGTGTTTGTATACCAAAACATTAAAAGACAATATATGGTTAGTGATAGAAACCTTTATTCTCTTATTCCTACTAAAAATAGAATCCTTATATTTAAAGCATTCCATAATTTATCAACAATTTTCACAGTAACAAGGTAATAAACACCTCACTACCATATAGACCAAGACTAGTTCCCACAGCTAGGCATAGCATTCTCTGCACTTCTACTGTCTAAAAATTATATATTGCACTACCATAGGCATTTCTGCAGGAGATCACTTAAATTATATTTAACTCCTTAATGATACAGATCTTGAAACTTCTGGTTTTTGTTCACAGCTGATTAGAATAATAACTAAGTATTTCTTTATTATGCCCCCATGAACAAGAGGTTTCAGGTGATACAAGGTCTTCCACACTTGCACACCAAGTACAAACCACTAACCCCTGCTGCAGTTTATCAACACTGAATCACAGAAAATAATAAATATTTAATGCTGGAAAACTGTTAAAAGGTCACCCAGAGAGCTTCCAAATTACTTTCTAAATCACTGGTACTTCGGATAAAATTTCTTTTGTCCATTCTTTTATGTCAAAGTTTCTCTTTTTACCATTTCCTGAACAAAATTTCCCAATTCACTTTCCAACATACAAAAGCAACATGAAATCGGCCATGTATTTCAGCATGGATAGTGGGAGCAATATGAAAACTGTGATAACATCATTCTTTAACTAAGGCAGAAATCTTTTACTCCACTTTGTCTTTCAAATAGCAATTTCTTTTCTATGTGAAATTTATTAATAAATATAAGCTACTGCAAGACAGTCACTGTGGTGGGGCAGGACAGCTCAGTCCTAGAATAACAGAACAGAATGGTAATTCTATGAGCATCCTCTTCCCATAGTTCTTGGGCAAGATGGTAATCTGCAACAGTCTCCTCTTAGCAGGGAAGAGAGTGCAGGCAGTGCTCAGGTTACTGTGCACCTGCTCATCTTCAACAAAGTTAACTGATAAAACTAGTTTATACACTTTACTAAAGCAAAGATGCTGCTTATAAATGCAGCTAGTGGGCTGATTAGCATAAGTTCATGACAAGTGCCCTGTGCTGTTAAATAACAGCACATAAATATTTAAAATACCAGTTGGAAAAATAACAGGAGGCTCACCTTGCATGCACGTAAGTTCAGAAAAACACCTTGCTAAACCAGATAGCTATTTCACTTAGATCTCTTTACTACTGAGATACAGTTGCTAGATAGCAAAGGAGACACAAAAAATTCACAGTATGTATGTACCAAATCTGCTTTATAGAAATAATTAAAAAAAAAAAACCCAAAACACCACACCCTTACTATAACACTGTATTTAAAGATTAAATGAAAGCAACATTTCTCAGAACACCAAGTGCAGAAAAATCCTGAATTATAAAGGTACTTGCCAAGGAAATGCAACATCTACATGAATACTTGTAAGTATTCATGAGACTTTATAACCATGCATTACAAGAAGTGCACGCACCCTCTCTCTCTGATACTGGCTCAATTCCTAATACCAAAGGTCCTGCTGAAAGTAAAAATCATGGTTTGAAGGTTACGTTACTGTAAAATCACTTGTTATGATTTGTATCAGGAAGTGGCTCATCATGTATTACAATTTGGTTCCCAGTGCCATAAACTGCAGTACAGCATCAAAATTATGACTGAAAGTGGCAGCTATTTAGATAAGTACAAGCAAATTAGTAAGTGATAAGAATTAAAACTGTCAAAATTTCCTAGGTATTCAAATCATGTTACTCAAATTTAAGCAACTACAAGGATATTCGTTATGCACATAAAATTACTTTACGCTAATAAAAGTTTAAAGTCACACCACTTATCTTTTGGAAGCAATCTGACCTCTGATACATGCAGACAACACATCTAATTTTAAGTGAATATTCTGCCAAGAGCAGAATTTTCTGTTTTCTCCCCCTCCTTAAGAGTACTGTCCAATATAAAAATGATTAAGATTCACAAGCCTTACTGTAAAGTGCACTTACCAGTGCTGGATTATCTTTAGCTTCCACACCGAAAACATTCTGTCGTTTCACTGTCAGCAAATCAAGATCTTTAGCATCATCATCATCGTCATCGTCATCTTCAAAGAACTGCATGGAGTCTGGGTTTGGTACCATGCTCGGTATAGGAACTTCTTTTTCCTCCTCCTCCTCAGATACCTCTTTTGATTCATCCTCAGACTCACTACTCTCCTCAGCACCTTCACTGGAAGCAGAACATTCCTCAGTTTCTTTCTTTCTCTCCTTTTCCTTTGTTTTGTTAACAGACACCTTTCCACTGGAATGAATTTCACGTTTCTCCACTCCTTCCTCATTTATCAAGGAGAGGGTATTTTTATTTTGCTCTGTCTCCTGCAAGTGATCTGTCCCATCAGCAGCCTCATTCGCACATAGCTGTTTTCGAACTTTTTGAAGAAATCTCACACGAGGTGCCATTGCAAGACCAAGTGATCTAAAGCATGGAATTAAACAAATAAATTAAACTGAAAGGCAGATAGACAAAATTTTTCTAAATTAGAAGCCCTCATCAATGGCTCAAGTGGCTTGATTTTAATTATGGTAATTCATATTGATACATTTTGACCAACATATTTACAAAACAGTATCTGGCCTACAACAGGACAACCTAGCTTGAAAAATGCAAGTGAACATTGGGAGAGGAAGGAAGGTGAAATAACTGAGGACTCTCAAGAACAGTTACAAAT
Source organism: Strix aluco (assembly GCF_031877795.1). Taxonomy (NCBI): domain Eukaryota; kingdom Metazoa; phylum Chordata; class Aves; order Strigiformes; family Strigidae; genus Strix; species Strix aluco. Next base: position 119,903,360 of record NC_133932.1, read on the forward strand.
CCTCCTAGGAAAGAAAACAAAGTACCTGAAAAGCTGTAGACAAGAGCAAATTATTTATGATTCACAGTAAAATATGGTGGAAGAAACACCAATGTAATTTGGTATTGAAAATACACACATATCATGTCAAGGACTGAGAGAGCACTGATCTCTGTCAGTGTCCTTCACTGCTAGAAGTGCACCTGGAACATCATCCCCACCATCTCACGGTGACAGAGAGATTAGAAGAACAAACGCAGTATGGATACATGACCAGTTGCAGAAAAAGCTAAGGGAGAGGCATTTCTCCCTCAAAGGAAATCTCACCTGCCTGCATCCCTCTACAAGGCTTTACCTTTATGGCATATGTAACTAGCAGTGCCAACAATATTATTACTTTACCCAGTTATCCATGACAATTCAAAGTTATACTAATACTCTATACACGAAGGGACAAACATTAGCCAAGAAGCAAAAATACAGTATAGCAACAATACTGGAGAGCATTGCATGGGAATAGGTACTCTGTCTCCAACAGATCATTTGACTTCAGTTAAACTTCGTAATTTCCCACTATTATTACACCTGATCCTGTCAAATCCAAATTCAAAAAAGCAATATTTAAGTCTCTTTTAGGGCTCACGAGCCTTCTTATTAGGTGAATTAAAGGGGGCGGGGGGGGGGGAGACGGGGAGGGGGGGACGGGACACACGACACATGGCACTGGTACCATGCAAGGAACACAAAGACCACAGCTACATATAAAAACACACAATACAGGGATGCTAATGGTTTTAATACTCAGGGCTTGTATGTACACTTAAAAGGAGTAAAGTATTTCACCAACTAAAACGGCTACATATATACACATGCATACACACATATAAAAGACCAGTCTCTTTTGATTCAGATTATGCACAGTTATACACCATCTGTCTTCCCAATGCTGCTCGTTTCAAGTACACAGCATTATGTCTCCTATTCACCACACAGCTCTGAATAAAGAAACCTGAGTTATGTCACAGGAGAAAAATCAAATTTATACTCCATGGTGGAAATGTCATTATAAACAGTCCATGAAGCATCCAAACGGTACTGCAGAGCAGTAAGAGTGGGCTGTAAGCCCTGCAGAGCCTTGAAGTATTAATGGTAGCCAATGGGACAGAGTAGTCAACAGGAGAGGCACCCTACTTAAGTAACAAACAAAAAAACAAACCCAAACACAACCACACCTGTGGTTAAACATCCAAAAAAGCAGCCCACACTGTTAGGATGAGGAACAAGTTTTTCAATAACGTCAGTCTTAAACAAAATTTACTTTACATTAAAATTAAGTATTTCTGATAACCCAGTATTGTTGTTCTACAAGGAATTAACAGCAATGATAAAGTAAATAGTTTTATGAAAAAAAAGATCAAAGGAAGTTTTTATCCAGTGTATTTTGCACATTTACTGACACTGCACCGATGAGAGGGTAACACAACACATTTGGGAACTGAAACCAGAGCAACCCGCAATCTTGTTTCAGTGTTTGACAGCTACGAGTAATTACCTTTACAATGAAACTAAGTGTTAAAGTCTGTCCTGTTGACTAACTGAAACAAAAATAACCAAACAAAGCAGATGTTACACTTCACTGCAGCAGCTGAAAGAGATTCAAACCTGGAATTGGTCTGTAACACCAGGCACAGTAAAACACGTATAAAGAAGACTGCTGCAACATCAATGAATGTGCAACCTCTTCAGCAAGGGGATCGAAGCAGCAAAAAAAAAAAAAAAAAAAAAGCTGTTGCAAGAGAAACACTTTTTTGCTTTTCCAGATTTCACAATATTATTCTACATAAAGTATTGCTGTCAGCTATTGACAAAGTACTTCAAGTAGTAGTACTGTATGAGAACTATGCAATCTGCTCACTTCTGTTTCTCATGCAGACAGACACAATGTACACAGGGTTGCAAACTCCGATTTTATCACAGCTTTTCTTCTGTGCCTCCAGACCTGGGATCAAAGATCAGGATCACAGCTGCAGAGGAAAGTTTGACAAGGTGAAGAAACTACTCTCTCCACAGGAAAAGTTAAAAAACAGTCAAAGACAGCAGCCCATGATGTGGAGGAGACTTCACCATAGCTTTTCTCATTCAAATATGAAAATGCACCCACCAGATTGCTGTTCTGCACTGATGTCTTACTTTAATAATTGCATCAAATTAGTTATCAGTTAGTGTTGGCCAGTTTTTCTACACTGCTTAGCAACCCTACCAAAAAAAGGTCAGTGCTACCAGAATTCAGATGACATCTGAACCAAAAAGATACAGCCCTTTGACTTGGGGGATAAGGAAGGTGTTAAGGTCATATTTGGTAAGAAAGTAATAGTAGATAAGCTTAAACAAAGCTGTGTACAAACAATCCCCGAACACTTTTAATTACTTAACTTCCCAAAGAAATGTCAGTATTTTGGCTCGTTACTGCCTCTTTTCTATAGTGTATTCCAAATGGAGAACAATTTGGGACAAACACATTATACTACTGCTAAAAGTTTCCTCATATTGTAAGATTCAACAATTTCTTTAGAATTTATTTCTTAATCATTTGCCAAATCCAGAGCGCAGTTATACTAAAAAAAACATGATTATATGAACTAGCTTTTCTTTCCATCAATTAGAAAGGGCAATATTAGTTTTGATTAATTCATTAGATGCCACTCAGACCACAGCCCTGCTCTGATTGGAGTTACAGCTATTCTTTGATTTTAGTGCAAGCATTTCATGTGCTCTTCTGGAAGAAGAAATGTGCAAGGTTTTACACTAACAGGTAAGGTTAGTGACATTTCATAAATTCTAACACTGAACACTATAAACATGCTAACATCACAATGTAGTCCTCAGACAATGGTAGCCTTTAAATGGCAAGACAAATTCAGCTGACAAACCAAAAAACAATCCTCTTTCATATTTTGGTGTGAAATGCAATGATTTCTTGGGAGCAAGCTCTTATAGAAAGACATTTAAAATCAGCTTTGAAAGGCAATACTGAAACCAATGGATTATTTTGCTACTATAAATGAAAGTACAGCTGACAGTTCTATTCATCAACAGAAACTGAGGTGGCCAGACATCATCATTCCCTAACATTGATCAGGGGATGCGTAGACATAACTGAACAAAACACCTACAATGCTCAGGTACCTCCTTCAAGTCAAAGTAAGTTGACAAAGATTTTCAGGAAATAAGTTAAGAGTAAAACTCCAAAAGAGAACACTATATGGTTTTACGAAGAATACCACTTTCGTTTGCCACTGAGTAACAAAAAACAAACGTTACTAAACATCTTTTATATTAATTCAAATGAATGGTGATTCAGACTTAAAATACTGCCTTTTCTGAGGTTTGTTAACTATGCTTATACAAAGATCTTCGGTATGTTTACATTAACCTGGTAATTTCACTATGCCTCTATTTGGACTGGGTGAAAAACTGGGAATCTCTCAACTCTTTAAAAATAAGATCGAATCTTAGATACTCAGAGCAAAATCTGCCCTTGCACAAAACAAATTGAACAGGAAATTTAAGACTAGTACAATCTTTTAATTTTTAAGTGTCATAAGTTCCTAATCTGTACCTATAAGATTTCCAGTCCTTTTTGAAATATGAGCCAGTTGTAAAGAATCTGATGCCACTTCCACAGAACTGCTGCACAATTTTACACAACATAGTGCTTCATTCTAATATTAAGTTACTACATTTACTAAATAAGACACACTCCATTAGTGAACTTCTTCAGAATGATTTGAACACATAAAAACATAGCACAGTGATTTCTTTTACTGTAGAACAGGTTCAGATGAAGATTTAAATAGCCTGAAAAAGGTTAAATACTCCCAGAAGCTATTTCAAGAGAAGAAATGTGTATTACTTGCCTTGCAATATGCACTACATCTACATTTAACATTTAAAATGTTTTCAGAAGACAGGATGAGCAACCGTTTGAAAGCAGGAGAAATCAAATCAACTGAGGTGATACAAATCTGAATTAACAGGCTTTCCAGATGGTCTGATTAGTAACCAAAATGAACAGAGAAATTACTTTCGCTGTGTTATTTATTTTACTAGTCAGCTTTATCCCCATACATTAAGGAGCTCAAATGCATGGTACTCTACTAATACTAAGGAGGGCCAAGCTAATCAAGAGCTTACGGGTCAGGATTAAAGAGAAGGCCAACAAAGAGCATGTCATCATTGGAATCCAATCACTTAGAAGACTGAGATGTAGCCTTGTTTACAGAAGTAAAAGCAGCCTCCACATTGCAGTTGCAGGCCCTGATGCTCTTGATACCTGAGCCACCCTGCCACCCACACAGCAATGCACAAGCAACTGAGATTTCTAGAGTGCATTAGAGACCAATTCTCCCATTTAGCTGGATTAGCCAGCTCCGAGAGGCATTCTACAGGAACTGCTCCTCATGCATATGCAAGTGCATTTACTTCTAAGCTGAGTGAAGGTCAATAGCAGGCTTGGCTGCAAAATGAGAAAAGGTAGTTCAAGAACCTACAAGAAACGAGGATAGTGCTAAGAGAATAATAACCCTGGACTTTGAGAGAGGAGACTGCAGCTTGTTCAGATATCTGTATGGCAGGATCTGAAAGCTCAGAAGTTCACAGAAGTAGTTACAGAAAGCTCATAAAGGGATGGCTGGATCTCCAGGTGGTTGAGGGGGATTTGTATGAGAAATGCCCAAACTCTACAGATCATTGGAAGGAATATGGAGATCCATATGAGTAATACCATATGAGGCTGAGATTAACTAGGTAACACCATGAGAAATACCAAGTCTGGATACAGGTGTACAAAGACTGCAAACAACAGGGAAAAAGTAATTGGGGTGGGCTTTTTAGTTGGAAGGAGACTCGGGCATAGAAAGGGAAGTACAAGGGCAGCGAGAAGGAGAGCCGTGAACCAGCAAAGGGATAATGAGATGTGCAAAGCCTGTGATGGGCACTGCCTGAGGTACACAACAGGCAGCCCTGCACTTGCTCATGGCAGCTGGAGCAAGATAACAAACAAAACCCTCTCTCCTGACCATGCAGTAAGCGTCAGGCCAACATCCACAGCCAGAGGGACTGGGGTGACAGTGCAGTGGGTGCTTCCCTGGTCAGTGAGAGACAGATCATGTATCCTGTTATCATCCATTTCAGACCTGACAGCACCTGCAGCTACCTGGTGATTTTTAACACTGATCTGTACTTGCAAAATTAGCTGGTACAAAGTTGTGTGTATCAGACATTTCCCAAATAACACGGCTTCAATTTATTTATTCTCTATGTACCAATACAGGGATAAACAGAGAAAAATATGCTGCATTCCTCCTAGAAGACACGACAAACTTCACAGAGGAAATTACCTTCCTTGGCAGCCCCTTAGAGCTGTGACTAACCTGTCCATCCAGCACACTCACCTGTTAAGATCTGCCCCTGGAGACTCATATATATATATATATACACATGTTGGCATTCAACAAAATAAAGTGCCTGAGAAGTAAAGTATTTCAAATCCCTGCCTCCTCTTTACCTTGTCTCCTTATCCAGGAGACCAGACAAACTGATTATTCCTTTCCACCCTGTTGTTTGTTTATGTTTTCTTATGTTTTCAAAGCTGTCCTTTGCAATGAAAAGATAAATTTCTCTTTTATGCAAGCATCGAGTTTCTCCTTTGCCAAACTTAAAGGCTGCCTGTGTTCACACAAGGCCTGTGCAAGTCTTCCTCCAGCAAATTATTCTTGATAGCAATTTGTAATGAGAGGGTACTGGAGAGAATACTAATGTACCATAGCTTAAAGGTGATCAATCTCTAGAATACATATGTGTATGTCTACAGACATGCACACACACACTTTTTTTCTATATATTGTTTTCTAGATATATAACAATTTTATATCGTATCTAAAGAATTTTATATAATATATAAATATATAAGGACTACTGCTTTTCTGCACACTCAATCAACAGAGTTTAAGAGAATCTCAGTGCACAGACATGCCAGACAAGAGAGCAATGAAGAAAGTGGGCAACAGCCTGACAGACATACGCAAACCTGAGAGGGGCACTGAGCAGCCTATTTTGTCTGCAGGATTTTCAGTGGAGTAACATCTATAAAGCTAGCAGTAAATCTCCACAGAAAGGCTGAAATACTTTCAGAGAATACCCACAGAACGTAAAGGGAAGAAAGGATTCTCATTCCAGGTTTTGCCAGGAGTTTGTGTGCAGAACGTAAACCAAGGTTGCTTCTGAATGCAGAATACAAACATACCAGACTTTGAGGGCCTTTCAGATAAATTAAGCTGACTGATCCACTGTTATCAGTGGATGTGCACTGAATTGAAAGCCAGGGAACTGTGGGGTGCATTTAGGGAGACTAGCAGTCTGGAGAGTGAGGAAGAAGAGTGCCAACAGATTGTTGATTTAAAGCAGGATCTCCAAATTATCTCCTAGATTTATTATCTTCTGACTTTTTGATTACACTTCTATATATTTCAGTCTTGACTAAACCTCTCCTACTCTCTCCAAACAACTGTCTGCTTTCGTCTATTTTATTGCAGGAATGACTTATTTGTAACTTTACAAAACTGGGATTAGAACTGACTTTGATGAAGGACTAAAGCCTGGCATAGAGGTCTGAGAAGAACAGAAATGTAGACTATTCTGTCTACATCAGTATCAGATACTAGATGGCACATCATGCTGAAATCCAGAAAGAGGCAGTGGGATTCTGAAAATTCAGCATTATCACCATCTGTCAGTTGGTTTCTTAACACACTGGTTAAATTTGTGTGGTCATCCCTCTTAGTCCTAATCTTCTGTCACTATCCCTTACATTCAGTATAGCAAAACCTACAATAAGGTTTTAAAGATGCTGAGAAATCACACAGGTGAAGGGGCAGGCAATGAATATAGTGAAATTTTTCAAGTTTCTGCTAGTTCTCCTTTTTAAAAATTTCTCAGTCCATAAAATAAGAAAGCATCTTTTATAATAGGCTTAGGTACCTTAAAAAACATAGCCATGTTAATTACAGCACATCACAGGAAGACCAGGTGTTCTACAGTCTAGTAATCTGTCACATCTTAGTTCATTATGCCATGTGCTGACAAGTTTGAAGACTTAAGTCTTCTCTATATGAAATTCCAGAGACACAAAATTAATTTACCGTTCGTCTTTCAGCACCTTCCTGCTCCCTTCTGACTACCCTATGTCCCATGAGATTATTCAAAAACTTCATGTCTTAAAACAATCTCAGATGGTTGTCATCTGTAAAGTCAACCTGTCAAAATTAATTTCCCTCCCATACAAAATGTGGAATGGTTCATGTATATGTACAAAAACAGACATAGTAAAATAGATGTTATTCAGTCCAGTGCAGATGTTTCATCTTTACCAAGTGCATTGAATCTTCTGAAAAGTAATTTATGTCCAAGGAGCAATGTCCCAATCACACTCAAAATGCGACTACAATATATCGTCTTTAGATACTCCAGTTTCTTTTTAAATAATACACTCTACAGGTTGGCATTTAGCTATGAGGCTGAAAGGCGAATCTGAAAAAAAATAAAAACCAATACCTATTGTTCTCTATACTTTGACTTCACAAGTTTTGTCTTCTATTGTATATAGCAAAGGTACTTCTGCTGCAAGAGTTATTTCTCTCTGTAGAGATATATTGGTTTTACACATAACTTCTATTTAGAATGTCCTTGAAAATGTGCAAAAGCACAGCATAAATATGAAACTGTAAATACAAGACTGTCCAATTCTGGGTGTTAACATAGTCAAAACAGCTATTTAAAGCTATCATACACCACAAAACTTCTCACTATACAGTTTTCACTTTCCAAGTTGATCATACTTACAGGGCATATTCTGCTAGAGGCAATTTGAAAACATCAAATACTTCCTTATTCTTCATTAAGTAAACTGAACGCAAGTAGGACACAAAACACTGAAAGAAAAAGAAAAGTGTTTTAACAAAAAAAGGAACAATTCAGTTACTAACGCATGAAACTACCATTATACTGTTTCTCTAAACATAAAATAGAATTTCACTATTAAGTGGTCTAACATTGATTTCAGACTTTTACATAATACCCATCAGCCAAAATTTATCAATGCTACAGAAGTGATGCAACTTCAAGTATTCAAATATTTCATTAAACGTACATTAACTGGCTGAATTTCCCAAAGGTGTGTCATCTTATTTTCCCTAGGAATAAAATATGGCAAATTAGTCAGAAGGAAACATCACCAATTCTTCTTTTTTTTCCTCCCAGCTTTTCTGAATGTCATTATGCTATTCTGATATCCAAGTTATGTGGAAGCAAGAACAGCCTGTGTTGCTATCAATCTGAGGTTTCCTGACTTAATCTTAGCTACTAACAGAAAGTGGTTCAACTCAACATAGCTGCCTTTCACTGTGGCCTAAAATAATTACCTTGCATTTGTCATCAGCTCATCATATACACACAGTCAAGGAATGCAACTCAGCTGACCAACATAAATTCACTATACAACATCTACTAAGACCAGTTCAAGGTTGAGGATTCAACTAATCCCAGACTTTCACCAAGAACACTGGAAGCACTGCATTAACAGAAAAACTTAATCTTGTGTTGCATTTTCCCTCCATCCATGCCAAAAGGAAGATTCTTACTCTTCTCATGTTTCTTTTACACAGTCTATTTCTGCCTATTAGCAGCAGCATAAATACTAGAATATTTTAAGTATCAGAAAAGATCCTTGGATTTCTGTTGTTCGTAACCTAATTTCTAACACTTGCCAAAGCTCCTACCACAAGGTTTAAACCAGCAAACACTAGTAACAATAGCAAATTAAGCTCGTATATTCAAGCATACTATAATCACACCCTTGTTCTGCTGCGGAGAAAATACTGTAGTAATAATTCACGTAGAATTTTAAAAAAATATTTAAAAAATCCATTTCTTGTTAACCTGAGACAGAGGAGTAAAAGACCCAAGAGTGAGAAGCATCGATCTCTTATGGGGATTCTTTAAATGCTTGTAAGAGAAAAAACATTTCCAAAAGTGAAAAGAAAGATGAGACAGTAAATTAAGCAATGTCATGAAGTCATACTTTTCCCCTTGGCAAATTGAAATAAAAACTATTAATTGTAAGATATGTAGAGCTAAGATAAATACTTTTCAAGCTGCCCAACACTTCATTATAGAAATAAATTTCCATTACTTATTTTTCCAAGTGCTGAGCTTTTGGTGTGGTGGTGCAACCCCCCCCACTTAACGGACAGACATCACTGCAGTATCCCCTACACAGTAACAGTCAAACTAGCAAGAAAAACACATTCGTTTTTAAGAATGCTTTTCAGAACTGGATGAATTGACTATTAAAATTACAAGAAATGCCAAGAGGCAGCATCAGTCCATGAGAGGAACTGCAAAGGTTTCAAAGGAGTCCCAATCTGATTCACTTTCTTTCCAAGCAACAGCAGAGGAACCATGTCCTTTCAAATGAACCATGAAGTTTGTTGAAGCAATCAGTAATGAAGAACTTTCTTTTTTCTTTTTTTTTTTTTTTAAATAAAGTAAAAGCATCTTGAAGTAAATCAACAAGCTTAGAGGACACAATCACTTAGACCTCATGTCCTCAACACAGTAAACTACATCCTACCTGAACCTGCACATAGCTGTGCTGTTTCATTGCTATTGGATCCATTCAGGTAGGGAATTTATTTCTTAAAAACGTCAAGAATTTGGCAGCTTGCAACAGACAGGCTAGACAGCACAACATTTGTGTCTTTAAGAAATCCAGCATTCAGGATTTCATTTGCATTACTTTTATTGTTTTATTCACATCGAGATGTAAGACTACTGGTGCACATTTGCATAGTATGCCTGAACAACCTTATTAAGGAGGGACACTTCTATGATAAACCACTTGTTTATACTTCAAGATTTTCAAAAACTGAATGCATATAGAGTTTGTCTGCAAGATGACACTGCACTGCTACACATAAATAAAAAATTGCAATAAAAATGGCTTGAAAGTGTAATTAAATGGCAACTAAAAATTCTTCAAAATTAAGTTTTTATCTAACACTGACAGACAGCCCATGTTTGATTTTATTCTTGTGCTATTTTGAAACTTTATCTTTTTTTTTTCACCCAATTCAGAAGGATCTTTCTCTGCCTTTTAAGAGATCTTAAAAAGCCAAAGCCAGAAGAAACGGAGAGGTTTGTTAGTATTTTCAATCCAAGTAAGATGATGCTAGCTTCCTCCTACTCTCGTCCTCCCCCAACCAGCTGCTCTGTCATTTCTGATACAAATTGGTGTAACTGCAACTTCCTGTGGCAGTTGCAGATGATCTTAATATGTCAGCAGTACATCTGGCCTGTGCAACATTAGGATGAAGCTTATACTGACATTCCACGCGCTACAAGTAATACTTTGTGCACTACAAAAACCTGCGATACCTAAATGCCAAAAATAGTTTTAAGAGCTGTCCCTTGAACACTGTCTTAAACATTTTATTCACAAAGCTCTCACTGACTTCCTCAGGCACTTTGATCTAAGGCTCCTTGTTTAGGAAAGTAAGAATAACATTCCTCTGGCCCAGTGTCTCTACTGCAGGCATCCAAGCTAGGTCACATCATACAGGCTACCTTTGCAGTGCAAAGAAACCACCATTCATCCATCCCAAAGGGTTTTAAAAGTATCTATGCCAGGATACATCCCAGAAGTGCCTATTCCTCTCTATCAGCTATAAATGAAAGCTCAGACAGATTAGCTCACATAGGACATCTAAAGTTAGGTGAGATGAACCTCAAGAGTTTTAAATATTGCAACTTGCCTCATTTTACATCCCAGTTCAACAGAATGGCTACAACTCTTAATCTCTCTTAAAGCACTCATGATCCCCTTTGCATTTTACCCTACTACTCAGGTTTACCAGAATATCTTCAGATGTCATCAATCCCCACACTAGCTCAAACAAATAAAAAGTTATTTACACTAATCCATAATTTCTGCAATTTTGTATTTCTCAGGCTTTTGCATTTCTGGATTTCTGATCATTTGGCCTTGGTAGTAGTCTTTAAATCTGACATATATATATATATAAAACCAAAAAAATGACCCGAAAGATTTTTCTTATTATTCTTTCAACCATCTTGATGCCCTGCATCTCAATTTCAACTCCTGATTTTGCATGGTTTGGAAGACACTTGGTACAACCACAGAATTCATAGGATCATGATATTCACAGTTTAAAAACAAACGAACCAACCAACCTCAGAACACCAACACACTGCAGCACTTCAATAACACAAGTAGTAAGCTCTATCCGAAACTAAAAATACTATAAAACCAGTGAAAGGTCAGCAAACACGTCTAGTCATGGCAAGAGGCAGTGCAATACCCAGAAATGTTTCACAGGCCATCTTCCATGGAAAGCGTCTTTTACAACAAGCTCAGTCTAGTCCAGGAACCTACATAGTTATTTTAAGTTTTCCTACCTTCCCCAAACCTGCTAAAATCTTGGTGAAATTCATGTACTGTTCATGAAGTCTCCCAACATTAAACAGCACAGCAAAGAAATCCCATTCATAGTCCCATTTACACACTTCTCCATCTTACCCGGAAGAGCTATTCTAAGCTATTTTGCTTCTCATTTAAGTTCAAATGAAAGTTAAAATGATTTACTCAATGCATTGGATTTTACCACTGAGAAAGGACAAACTGTCATATATATTCAGGAGACACAAGAAAATGGGCATGTGAGGGCTATATGGTTTCCTATTTTTAACTTTTTAAGCCAAGGAATGAAATCTGCTACTTTTCTGTAACCTTTCTTATTATTATTTCAAAATGTTCTATATCAGCTCCCCAAGAAAAGTCCTCTCGGAAAGAATTACCAATTCACCTATTGCCTTCAATCAAAAGGGTTACTGAACTGAAAAGGGTACACAGTCCTATTCTTCATCGTACTAAGGACACATGATAGAAAAAAGATATATTTGTACTGATTTAACAGCTTTAGGCTTTACAGAATTACAGAACAGCTGAAGTCGAAAGGAACCTCCAGAGATCATTTAGTCCAAACCCCTTCTCAAAGCAAGGTCAGCTAGAGCAGGCTGCTCAGGAGTGCATCCAGTTTTTAATATCCAACAATGAGGACTTCACAGCCTCTCTGTGCAACCTCTTCTAGTGTTCAACCACCCTCACAATAAAAGTTTTTTTTTTTCTTGGGTTTAAATGAAGTTTTTTGTATATAAATCTGTGCCTATTGCTTCCTCTCCTGTCACTGGGCTCCACTCAGAAGACTCTGGCTCCATCTAATTTATAGTTCTCTCCCGATACACGAGATTCTCCAAGTGCTGAGTCATCTCTGTGGTTCTTCACTGGTCTTGCCTTCAGTATGTCCATGTCTTTCTTGTACTGGAAGCCCAGAATCAAGCTTTGCACTCCAGATGTGTTCACCAGGGCTGAGCAGAGGGGAAGGGCAGGATCACCTCCCCTGACCTACCAGCAACACTCTGCATAATGCTGCCCAGAATCATAAAATTATAGAAATGGTTTGGGCTGGAAGGGACCTTAAAGATAATCTAGTTCCAACCCCCCTACCACAGACAGGGATATCTTCCACTAGACCAGGTTGCTCAAAGCCCCGTCCAGCCTGGCCTTGAACACTGCCAGGGAAGGGGCAGCCACAACTTCTCTGGGCAACTTATTTCAGTGTCACACCACTCTCACAGTAAAGAATTTCTTCCTTACATCTAATCTAAATCTAGCATCTTTCAGTTTAAAACCATTATCCCTTGTCCTATCACTACACTCCCTGATAAAGAGTCCCTTCCCATCTTTCCTGTAGGCCTCCTTTAGGTACTGGAAGGCCGCTATAGGTCTCCCCGAGTCTTCTCTTCTCCAGGTTGAACAACCCCAACTCTCTCAGCCTGTCCTCCTACGGGAGGTGTGAGGCCCCTGATCATCTTCATGGCCCCTTCAGCCCCATGATCATCTTCATGGTACTTCTCTGGACCTGCTTGAGCCAGTGCATGTCCTTCTTATGCTAGGGACCCCAGAGAATGTGGCTGTCCTTCTGCTGTAAAGGCATATTGTTGGCTCATGTTCAGCCTGTTGTCTACTAGCTCCTTTTCTGCAAAGTTGCTTTCCAGCCTTTTGGTCCCAGGCTGTATGGGGCTTCGCCTCCCCAGGTTCAGGTCTCAAACAGCTGGGAAAGACTCAAACAAAACAGTAAAAACCCTCAAACAGCTGAGAAGCAGCACCTACTAAATCAAAAATTACTTTCATACCCAAGACTGTAAAATAAGTATGTCCTCACCTATGCCCTAACTTTGGCACAAAAGCAGTAGGTTAGGTGGCTCTTCAGGCATTAGCATCATGAGCCCATGTTGAGCCCATGTTAACTCACACATGTTACACAGGCATACTTACCACCAACTGCTAATACATGATTATTGTTTGTACTGATGCCATGTTTTAAAGCTTAAAAATCAGAACAATTTAGCAGTTCCAAACACTGCTGCTAGGGCATATATGAACAGGTCAGTTATCCCAACAGCAGCTCTATTCAACAAGCATGTCTCAAGAACTATAGTGCAGCAGATGACTTACTCTTTGAGCCTTGTCTTTCAACTCCTGATCTTGAGCTAAGAAAGACTGCATCCTCTTTTGGATGTCTGTAAGTTTTTCAGGATTAATTCTGATTTAAAAAAAAAAAAAGAAGAAAGTTAGCTTTAATTATTAGAACATGCAAAAATAAGCACCTATTAAGTTCTCAGGAGTATCTTCACGTCTTTGGCATTGCTTTAATATGCATAAAGTTATTACTGCTCTGAAACAGCTTAGCATAGAACCATATTAAGGATGAAGCATACACTCCTCAAACAAATAATACAGAAAATACAAAAGGGAGCTCAGACTTTTTATCCAGAGAGTTTTCAGTGAAGATGGTGAAACTTCTTCCAAAGCAAAGCCAAAATCAGCAGTAAAGAACTTCTTGAATTTATAAAAATGCTGAGAAAAAAATACATAAAAAGCACGATGAGTTATAGTGCCACTTTATACTGAGATAGCAGTCTTCGTAAGGAAATTCTCAGCCTTTTTGAAAGCTTAAATAAGATCCATTGCCCAGGGAATACTGAAATTTAAGTACTTCTTTCTTACACACAGATGAGCAAAAATAAAGGACATTGAGATTAAACAGATTTAAGAGCTCCTTAAGATATTGATCAGGTGAATAAAGAACAGTGACTGCATTATAGAAAATACCATTAAAACTAGTAAGAAGGCATGCAAGTCCTCTCCCAGACTCTGGATTTTTACACTTTTTCCAGTGATATCTACACTATCCCAGGTTTATTTGCCCAGATCTTTTCTTATCTACTTCTGGTTTTGATCTGCTAATGCCACCCAAGTGTATCATACGACCTACCACACATGGTAGGAGATTACCCCCTCAAGTAGAGGTCAAAAGAGATGAACAACTATCAGATTTCTTAATCTGGTTCTTGCTGCTGTGTGCCATGCTTCTTCATATAGCAGTAAGTCAGTCTAAAAATCATGGCTCTGATTAAAATACTAGGCAAGAAACACTTCATAGTCATTTTTTGTAACATAAGCCATTATGATCATATGTTATTCTTACTGAATATGAAAGCAGCAATAAAGCAAGGGGTTGGAGGGTATTACCAAAGAATACTTCAATTTATAAAGACATCAGGCTTTATTCCCTCACCCTTTCTATTTCTTATCTCTGTCACATACAGCCAGTGGAAAACTGTAGTGCACACTAGAGCTGTTTAGCTACAGTTTTAGTGAAAGATCAAAAAGCCGAATTTCGGTTTCAAGCCAGCACATAATTTTCTCTGAAAGTGTAAAGACATAAGAAAGAAATAGAAGAGGCATGAAAAATTTAGTGGGGGACAAACTGACCAATGAGCCTTTGAAATGCAATGCAGGATGGAATGACCACAAGATACCAAAGATAGAAAAAGTAAACAGAAGCTCTGTGAGATTTTATTCCATAAAACAAGATTGAGAAGGTGAGAGTGAAAATATTTATGATCCTAAGAAAGGAAAATTGGTAGAACAGCAAAAGAAAAGCAGTGGCTTTTATTCAATTGTATTATAAGGTACAAACACAAAATACACAGCTTCACTGCAGTGAAAAGGCTAGGTGAAATCAACATGTTTACAATGATCTGAAACTCAAGAAGAAAGCTTTAAGTAGAACTGAAGTATAAAAATAGCACAAATGCACAGGGATAAAATAAGAATTACAAGCACAAAATGAGATACAAAAAAGTAAAGAAGGGATAGCATGAATAATAACAACAAAAAATTAACATTAACATCAGTAGTAAGACAGCCCAGAGAACTGTTGGATTGCTGTTAAGTTATGGGAAAGCTATTAAGAGATGACCTCAAGGCACTTAAATGAGCCAGTGTCTTTTTTCCCTTGTCTTCACTCAAAGCGACAGTTGCAATCAGACAGCTAACATCGACAGCACAGTCCAAGCTCACACCAGAACTGCAAATCACAGGATAACAGGTATTTCGATAAATCAGCTGGGTCAAAAGAAATTTGCTCCATAGCAACTAGAGAGAAAGTCAAAGCACTTTGAGTCATAGTTGTATGTATTTTTGAGAACTCATCTGAGATAAATAAAAATCTGAGACAGGGCAGGTAAACTGCTCATCTTTGAAGGGGGCAAAAAAAGAGAAGTTAAATGATAAACTTTTTCCTTGATACCGAAAAAACAATTTGTAAGCACCTAAAGAAAATAAGCAAACACACAATGATCAAGACAGCTTAATCAGAAGCAAAACAGGACTAATGAGTTTGATTATTTAAGAATAGGAAAGAAACAGCAGATGTCGTTATTTGATGTCACCAAAGCATCTGGCAGTGGCACATTCTCACAAGCTATGGAAACATGGTCTACATGAAATCTTTAAGTAAATGCAAAACTGGCCTTGCAGCTGTACTGAAAGAGTAGTTGGGACTGTCAGCTACTCACCACTGTCACTGTCAAACTCAAAATACACACCAAGTGCCAATTCCCACCTGGGACTCCTATTACTCATTATTTTCTGTGCCTTTACTATTGTAGAAGTATGATTATTTGTAGGAGACAATATGTCATTGGGGCTCCAAGCACAATGGACCATTATCTTAGACAAGATCTAACACCATTTTGTTGATTGCACATATATTTTAGTTTGAGTAATTTGGCTGAAATTTGCAAGAAAAGGGTTTGAAAAAGACGCAACACACAAGATACTTTACAGTTAAAAGCACGGCAAGATAATGTAATGTAAATCTAAGCAATGTCAACCAAGAATTTGGTGCTCCCAGCACATTTTGAGGTTCTGTGTTTGTTAATGAATGAGTAAATTTGCAACACTGAATATTACAAAAAGAGTCGTAATATTGGATTCTCTCCTCTCCAGCACTGTATCATGACAACCGCCCACTGCCATCTTCATCTCATGCTGGGATTCCAAAAATAAGAAAGCTGGTCATTGTTAAATGGGATTTTGGTTTTAATGAGTTATTTCTTTCTGAACAAATAAAACTCTTTACAGTAATTATATACATGTGACTATTCAGCGAGAGAGACAAACCTAAAATCTAAACACTTAAATGAATTATCATAATTTATAAGCTTGCCTAAACAGCTAAGAACCAGTGAGCTAGAACCAATTATGCAAAGACTAGAAGGGGATTTTATTATATTGTCTGTCATTTTAAATAGGCTGTTTCTTTTCTTACTCTGTGAGTACAAATTTTGCATTTAAGGAGCAATATAACTTTTTGAGACTGTTGTTTTGCCTAGCAGTTGCATAAATGGCCACACTTGACTGTGCCATGATATAAATATGAACTCAGCTTGCTTGGTCTTATGAACTGATCAGACAGCACTCTCCAAATATCCTCATCGATACTTTCCTCTCATTTCCCTTGTTCTTAACACAAGGATACAAACACTGCTCTAACTAGATACCCTCTCTTCTCCATATTCTCCAAAGTGGAATTTAAACAAAAAAGCTCAACAACCACCAAAAGGACCATGCTGCATGATGCAGCAAAACAGTTTCCCTATTCCACCCAGCTTCCAAGCAGCAGCAGGTTTTGCTCTGTGCTTTCAGTCTGGAACATGGCTCCCTGTGGTTACAGAGGACAACCTAGAAGGCTGGAGAGAGGAGAAAGACCTGGGATCAAAAGAAGGCTGCTCAGAGTTGCCAGCTTCACACCAACAGATCACATACAGATGCATAACCACGCTGGTTAGTGCCACCAATGAACTGTCCTACAGTAACGGTGGGAATTGGGAGGCAGCAAGTTTTAACAGATTCCCTAGTACTAATATTACTGTCATGTGAAATACATACCCAAGATTCTCCACTGCCAGAAAAAAAAGGTGTTTTACTGTTGTTGTTTTCTTCAAGAACCACATTTTTG
The DNA here is from genome assembly GCF_031877795.1 of Strix aluco. Taxonomy (NCBI): domain Eukaryota; kingdom Metazoa; phylum Chordata; class Aves; order Strigiformes; family Strigidae; genus Strix; species Strix aluco. The sequence goes on from NC_133932.1 coordinate 119,920,843, forward strand.
TCATAATATTAAAGAAAGCATTACATTGTGGATATCTATATACTTGCACTTCCTTTGGTAAAGTTTTCTAGACACAAAATTTATTATGATAACCCCTTAGGAAGCAGCTCTTATCTTGTTACTCAACAAAATTGGATGCCATGAAGTAGTGTCAAGGTATTATCAAAAACAATTTCAGTTTACAGCTTGCATCTAAAACTTTGAAATTATAGACTCCTTGTAAATAAATACATAATATTTAACACTTTAAGAGTAGCTTTTTGCCATATTTGAATGCTCTAAAATATGATATTTATTACTGCATATTTTGCATTTTCTCTTGCTCTGTTCAAACAATGGAAAGAAGATGTACTGTTAAAAGCACTACCTGCAAATTGGCAGCTTGTGCTGATTAGAAAGGAATAACATACTAACAGGCTCTACAGGGAGTTTGGATTTAAAATTGAAAATTAGGAAAACAGCCCAAACCCTAGCCTTTTGAATAGGTATTCAGGAAAAAAAAAAAGTTCTTCCCCTCTCTGTTTTCAAATTATGGAATTGTTTTAAAAGCTCTGTCTAAATGAAATAAAGAAATATTAAGAGCTGTTTGTAAGTCAGAAAATACAAAACAAGGAAAGTAAGAGAAAACTGGTTCTTCTGATCCCTAGACAAGACAACAGGTTAACAAGAACGGCAAAACAACATTTTTTAGAAACAAAAAGCTTTTAGAATGAATATCAGAAGTTTAAAGAGTTAAACTGTGTTGGCAGTGAACAATGCTCATTACCTTCTAACTCCCAAGTTAAATCAATTCTTGAGAAATCTATAATTAGGTAAATATGCTCAAACACCACCAGAAGACTTCAACAGAAAACCTGGAACATGATCCATGGGTTGATGGAACTTCTTCAACAATTTGTCAACTGCCAAAACACACCAGGGTTATATTAACTAGGAAGCTGGCTAAAAGTAAACAACCTAAGAAAATGTGTAGTTAAAAACTTTTAGGATTAAACTGGCTTGCAATCCACAAGTACTTACAAGATTTCTTTTAAGGATTTTGGTTAGCCTCTTAGAAGTACAATACTAAACCATTTAAACCTTAACCACACTAAGTAAACAAATTCTAAGCAAAAGTATTCCCTCTCATTAAGATGTTACAAATACTCACAAGGTACATTTTGCACATTGAAAAACTGGACCTTGAAGCAGGTTGTTAAAATATATTATCAATCAAAAGCCCTGACTTTGCTTGTAATGCTTCCAGATAAGAATGTTATCTAGATGTATTTATTATGCATATGTGGTAAAAGTGGCTTGGTAAAAGAATGAATTTTTGGGGTGGTGTTTAAAAAAAAAAACAAAACCAAAACTTACTTTAATACATCCTATTATTGAATTTACAATAGAAAAAACTAATGAAGTGAAAAGATTCTCATTTAGTAGATTTTAATAATGACAAGTCCCAAAGTATGTGTTCACTTTATTTCTTAATTCATGTATTAACATAAATGTATATGGAAAGCGTAACAAAAAACAGATAACCATCTAAGCAGTGGCTGTTTCTTACCATCCTTCATTACACTAGAATTCAAAGAATGCAGTACAGTTAATTTTGAGTAGACCTGGAGGTTTAAGCAAGGAGGTAATAATAACCACTTAAACTTTCACCCTATTCTGATTTCTTCTAAAAAACAACTATTCCACAAACACTTCCTGCATACAGTTAATTATCTTCTTTGTTTAGATATCCATATCTTCACCTTCACACCCCAGCTGTTCAAAGTAGAATAGTCCTAGCCTTGCTCATATCTACTTGGACAGAAACTTAATTTTCTACCTTGTCATGCTTCTCTGAATTTCTTCTAGCTCCACTCTACAATCTTTGGCATGGTGTAACCTGAACTATATAAGTATTCAAAATGGAGTCAGGTTCATACCGTATTTTCTGGCTTACTTTCACTTCTTTTTCTATATTTCCTTCACATTCTGTTCTCTCTTTTGATTTAACATCATACTGGCAGGCTCAGACAATTAACTCCTTCCTACCTCTAGCTGCTAATTAAGAAATTACCACCAATGCTTTTTAGTGATATTATTTTTTACAGTTAGAGTTTTTGGTTTTCCTTCCCGTCCATTACTTGGCATTTAATAGAAACTGGAAATACAAGTGCTTTTTTTATTTTTACATGGTATCGTTATATGCTTCTGCAACTCTTTCAAAGTCAGTCCTCCTTTGTACAGATAGCATAGATTCTACAGGTCTCCATCGGAATATTCTTTCTAGTACATAAAAATGACCATTTAGCCACATCTTATTTCCTGTTCTTCAACTAACTGATTCAGAAAGATCATGACAAACTGGAGAAATAGTTTAAAGAAAAGACAGGTAAGAGAAACAAGAATGATAAAAGGTATAAAAACATACAAGGACAGATTAAAGAAATTGCAATTGTTTAATCTGCAAAAGAAAAGAAGAGAAAGAGATACCATGACAATGTTCAATTACATAAAAAGTAATTGCAAAAACTAAAAGAAATATTTCACTTAAATTACTTACAAGGTTTATCAGACACTTGAAGAAAAAACCTAAATGGCAGGAACTGCTGAGCATAGATGAGATCATTTTGGGAAATTGTGAAGATATTCATTGGCAAGTTAGACAAGCATCTGATAAGAATGGTTTGTGCAGTTGATCCTGCCTTTTGGAAAGTAGATGGAATAGGTTACCTCTCAAGGTCTTTTCCTTCTACAACACTATCAAAATCTCCCTTGTTTGTCCAGTTCCAGGCAATTCAAGCACTTTACTCCATCAGGATTGTCACAGACTCATCTCGCATTATTCCTGTATAAAGAAGGCTCAGTAACAGACAAGCCATTAGTCACTTACTTGATTTCACTGACAGGTACCTTCCTCTGTGCCAGCTGTTCCACCATGCCTTTTTCTTCTGAGGGAAGCAATACTAACAAAGCTTCACCACCTTCTTTGTATCTGATCAGGGAAAAAAACATAAAAGAGAGACCTCAAGCAAACATGCAAAACATGCAATTTTTCGTTGATGTTTTCAATAACTAATGAGAATTTACATTTACTTCCTTATAAGCAGCCAAAGAGCAGTCAAAAATCCTCACTTCACAAAAAGGAAAGGTAAACCAGTTAAGTGACTTGCCAGTATCTCCACTTGAGCTGATTTCAAGACTACACCTAGACCCCTAAACATCTGAGGCTAAGATATAGATTCAGATCAGTGGATCTTTTCCTCCCAGGATTAGAAATATTTCTGTAGTAATCAAATGGCACTTGATCAAAGCTTACAATACTAGAAGATCTAGCCACTTGCATTCATCCTTTACCAACAGGTAAATCTTAACACCTGGTAACAACTGATTCTCCTTTGTACATCCTGCAAGTGAAAGAAGGTAAAGGCTAGGAAAGGATAATTGCCTTGATCCCAAACAACTCCTACTTGCATGTTCAACAAAGGCTACTACTTTTCTAACAGGTCACATAGGCATCATTGAAGAGAAAAGCATAAGAACAGGAGTTCTTTCATTTATAGAAGCAGTTTTTAGGTGCAAAACTAAAAATACAATCAGACTGATCCCACATAAGAATGTATCTAGTATTCACTCTTCAATGCACTTAACAGTTGTATCAAATGTAGATGACTTGGTAATTACTCAAGATGCATGGTTGGCAAAGAAATAAAAATTCTTCTGTGTTATTCTTAAAGCTTCTTCATGTTCACTTTCTTTTTGTGGAAGAAAGCATCCGTTCCTACTTTCAGCAAATTTAGCAACTTGAGGACAATCATGGAGAAAAAAGTACCCAACAGTATTAGTAAACAAATAAGACAATGGTTTTAAGTCCTACTGACAAAGTACTAATGATGAGTTAGCTTATCTGCGTTACCTAAGTCCGTATCTATTGTAACATGTATATTACTTCTTCATTTACATTTATAAATAGTTCTTAAGAATACATGTTGATAGGAAAATATTGCATAGAGTCCTCCATTATATAAAAAAAACACAAATCAAACTAAATTTTGGAAATATGCCAAAATTGGACAGAATCCAACTCACAGTCAACTGATGAGAGCAATGTGTGGGATAAAACAAGATAAGAGAGTGGTAAGTTACTGTGTAGAGCAGCTCAAACTGCCAACAGCTACTCACAGGGAAGTCCCTAGGCAGCAGCAGATTGTAAACCTATGCATAAACTGCTGAGACTATGAGTACTCCACTTACTTGAAACAGAAAATACTTTTGTATTGTTTTTCAAGTGACATTTCATATCAAATTATTTACTACCTTAACAGACCTTTTGTTTGGTTCCTACTCAGTCATATTTGTCTTTTTGTCCTATGCTGGTAAAACCTTTCATCCATCTTAAGTATACCTGGTTTATGCTTCCTATTTTCTATAAGGAAAGTCAACTGTTTCCTCTACCGTTATTCCATTCAATCTGTAGCCATTTCATAAATCTTCAGCTTCTGTTACTCCATTATATATTCTCCTGTTGGGTCTTTACTCCAATTGCATTCACTCTTCTCCATCAAGAGAACCATCAAGGAAAGGATATCATAAAAAAAAGGTATAAACTGTCCACACAAGGGTGGGAGATGCTATTAGTTTGTCTTTGAGTCAGAGACCACAGAGAACAAGACTATGCCAGGGTAGGTCACATATCTTTCCAACAAAAGCTTGTTAATGACAGAAGAAAACACCAGTTCAGTCTCTCTGCACAGAAAAGGGGACATTAAGTGATATTTAAGGAAGTGTTAAAGTCAAGACTCCTTGGTTCAGGAGAACTTTTAAGTTGGAGGCAAGAGAGCACAGATGGATGTTCTCAGGCACACGAAACAAGATTCATACCATTAACTGATAAAAATCATTTCAGATGGAATACAGGAAGCCCACATTTCTCCAAGTATAAACAGTTATCACTTAGCAAAAACAGTACTGCAGAACTGTTTGAAAACTATAAACACTATCTGTCACAGCATAGTAAGCAATGCAAGTAGCAACTAAATCTGCAGTTAAAACCGTCTGACAGCTTTTATTACAGCTCTCTGCTTTCATTTGATGAATTTGAAGAAAATCACAACAAAATGCTCTCAGATGCCTTTTTTTTTTTCCACAATACTATACATGATGGGTTTGGTGACTGACTTTGAAAGATAATTTTAAAATGTTTAATACATGCTTTCGACATGAAATTTTAACTCTTACAATTTAGATTTTGAAATTTTACATGGAAATCAAATTGATACCAACACTATGTAAATTTACCGGTTTTATATGGTTTCATAAGAGTACAAAAATAAATGGCAAGACATTTGGACTTTGTCCCAAAAAATACTGCTTTAGGGTTGTGGGTGAGGGAGAGATACCATACAAAAACTATACTAACATGATTTTAATCCATTTAGTTAGTAGACCTAAAATGTTCTTAATGCAAAAATATCAGCTTGTAGAATTTTTCTAAAATTTCTAAAGCAATCCATGCACTTGGCTTAAGGCAATTTATTATCTTTTCCAAAAGCGTAGGAGGATACAAGTCACTGCTGACCAAACATCCCACAAATGTTTGGGCCCTTTATATAATAATTAAGGTTGGGAATGACTTACTTACATAGGCCAAGCACACTTTGTAAGAAAGCTCTATATATTTTAACCCAGCCAAATTCCAGATGATATTTCCACAAAGAGGGTGCATGTCAGACACTGCCACTGCTTGAACAAGGAATGAAATCCCAGAAAGCCACTAAACATTAGAGGACTTGCATTTTATGGCAAAAATCAATGATCACAGTTCCAAGGCAGCTAATTATTCATTAAAAGAACCTGAGCTCTCAGAGCATTGTTGAAAAGAAGGGTGAAAATATTCTTTTATCTACCCAAGGCTTGTATCAGACAGGAAGACAGAGATAATATTGCTGCCAATACCAGGCTCACCGATTTAGAGTACAGAATAACACACAGCTCTGCTTTTCTCTTCAAAACAGATGCTACGAAAGAAAAGGATTCCAAAAAGATCTATGTGAATGATCCAATATCTGGAAAGAATATCTGTTTAGTCTCGTAACAAGAATCTTCCTCATATCTCAGGAAGACAAAAAAATCCTGATCACAATATATAAACACCTACAAAGGATGATTTTTGCAGATTCCTTAAATTTAGTCAAAAGCATGGAGTGATATATGTAGTTCTGTGGCTTCTGGCATTTCTTATCCTGGAGTACCTGACTTGGCATTGTTAAATTGTTGCTGTATTATATTTATTTTATTCAGTGTCAACACACTAGGAAAGGTCACTGCCATACAAATCATGGAAGAAATACCCATCAAGGGTCAGAGAGTGCAAATATCATCTCTGCAAGCCAGAAACCCAAACTCTAGAATGATACAGTACAGGAAACATCATTCTACATTAGTTTTGCTTTTACAGCTTTTTCTCAGTACCCACAAGGTCACTCTCAAAACAGGATGCAAGATCAGATGAACCTTCAATCTGACCCTTGAAAGGTGTTTTTTGTGTTATTAGTGCTAAACACATTATATGCCAAGTCAGTTACCTTTTCAGAAAGTACAAATTCAGGAGACGTAATTCTAAAGGCACAGTGCATAGATACATGACAAAAAGAAAACAAGCATTAAATCTGGTATTTATGGTCAACAACTAATTCATTGTTTACATTAAGTCTTGCAAAGCCTTTATATAGAGAAAGTAATACTACAGGTAAGTAAAGAAACAATCACACAAAAATAGAGAAAGAAGAGACAGAGATTTCCAAACACCTATACTCTCTCACCTTTTGACAACCACTAAGGGGGAAAAAAAAAAAAAGGCAACATGAAAAATATTTCTCAGAGCTGATGCCTCCAGAAATTCAAAGGGACTGAAAGACATCTGGTAACTAGTGATACAGTGTAATCTTCTTCCTTACCTATTTTGGAAACATTCACTCTTTTAAATGCCAATATTTTAAACATACTTGAAGCTATGGAAAAACAGTCTTTGCCCATTTTGATATTGTAAGTGTGATTTAATTAAGACAGTTTAATATCAATGCTGTTCTTCAGAGCTAAACATGAAAATGAAATAATTACCGAATTGAGAAAGCTGAAAACCAGACAATCTTAAGTACCATCTGGGAAGGTTTGTATCTGTTAAGTGTCACCAGTGAGTGTTTACTTAAGGAAAGTAAAATACAAGCCCATTAAAAAAAAAAAAAAAAAAAGGAGTTTTACTTCGGCAGAGTATTATCTTTTTTCTCAAAAAAGGAAAGAACTTAGTAATGTGCTATTAAGAAAATGATGGTCTTAAAGATAACCTCAAAAAGAGAGGTTGCAGTAGAAAAATGAAGTTTTCAAAAGTATTTTCTCTGTACCTTTCATACTAAAAGCTTCTATATTGACAAACTTATGAAAGAACAAGGCACTAAAAACCAGCATAAACAAAGAACACTTAGATCTTCTGCTCAAAATTTGTTTCCATTACAATGCCTAAAACATAGGAGAAAAGAACATCCCTCGGTATCGTAAGAGAATAAAGTTCTCCACTAGAGCCAACAAAAGAACATTTCTGTAATTATTATCAGTAGACAGATAAAACCTTTACAGGTGATAAAGCAGCGAAGAGTCAACCTCAGCCACTGCAATTCTTCAGCAGGAAGACTACTTTTGCAGATGAGAAGACAGCAGGAGAAGTTCTCCCCTCATTCTCACTGACCGCAGCCTTCAAGTTGTCCATCATCACCAAAACCAAACATCTGTCCCAAAAAGCTAATTCACTCTGGTGATTTATTATTCACTAAGTACGCACCTCAACTTTGCTGGAAAACAGTAAATTAAAACCTCGAAGTAATCAAGTTTTCTTGGACTGTGTAGTAGTTGATGATATTACTTATCTCCTCATGGTGATCAAGAAACCAGAGTGGGGACTCATCTTTGCATTGCGATTTTAACAGTCTCTTAGGATACCAAATACAATTCATTCCAATTCTATGGAAAATTGCATCTTACTTGCAGAAAGTCTTTTGGGGAAAAAAAAAATTCACATACTTCTAGTGCATATCTGTCTTATTTTCTAGCATCTATTGGCTGCAATACTTATCAAAAAGGCAAGTAACTTCTCTGCAATTCAATCTTGACTTACAAGCAAGGAAGCTATGACAAATCGTCATTACCACTATAAAGTAAAGGGTAGGAATAATATATTTACACTGACTGCATGTGTTGGGTTTGTATGTGGTAGGGTTTTGGTAGTGAGGGAGGGAGCTAGAGGTGGCTTCTGTGAGAAGCTTCTTGAAGCTCTCCCGGCTCCAAGTGAGAGCCGCCTCTGGCCAAGGCCGAGCAAATTAGCAACAGTGGCTGCACCTCTGCGATAACATATTTAGGAAAGGGAACTAGAGAAGAGGAGGGCTTGTGAGGGAAATACCTCTGCAAAACACCAAGGTCAGTTGAAGAACAGAGAAGTGGGAGTGGGAGGTGTACTGGAGCAGGGACCACCCTGCAGCCTGTGGTGAGAGGGCAGGCTGTCCCTCTGCAGCACGTGGAGGTCCATGGTGGAGCAGATGCCCACGGGCAGCCCATGGAGGATCCCACGCCAGAGCAAGTGGATGCACCCAAAGAAGGCTGGGACTCTGTGGGAAGTCCGCAGTGGAGCAGTTCGTTGCTGGAAGGACTGCAGCCTGCAGCAGGGACCCACGCTGGAGCAGTTCGTGAAGAACTGCAGCCTGTGGGAAGGACTCAAGTTGAAGAAATTTCGTGGAGGACTGTCTCCCATGAAAGAGATCCCATGCTGAAGCAGGGGAAGAGTGTGAGGAGCCCTCCCCCTGAGGAGAAAGGAGCATCAGAGACAATGGGTGACGAACTGACTGCCACCCCCATCCCCTGCCCCCCTGCTCTGCTGGGGGTGAGGAGGCAGAGAAAATCGGGAGTGAAGTGATCCCAGAAAGAAGAGAGGGATGGGGGAAGGTGTTTTTAAGATGTGGTATTTCTCACTGTTCTACTCTGATTTGATTGGTAAATTAGTGGTGGTGGTGTTCAAATTAAATTGATGTTCTTTTTCTTCCCCTAACAAGTCTGTCTTTTGCCCATAACCATAACTGGCGATTCATTCCTCCCTGTCCTTATGTCAGTCCCTGAGCCTTTTGTTTTTTCCTCCATCGGAGTGAGCGAGCAGCTGCGTAGTGCTCAGTTGCCCGCTGGGCTTAAACAACAACACTGCAGATAAGAAGAAGGATGCCTACAATCAAGGGCAAGCACCAAAGGCTGGACAAGAAGAAAATGGGATAAATTATTTAGGACAATATGGTTCTGCCAATTAGAAATAGAGAAAAATGGTTTAGCGTCAAGAACATGATTTCCCTAGAAAAGAAACACAAAGAGTTGCCAAATAGTTTCATTTCATACCGAAAAATAAATAAAACACTAAAATCAAGAGGATAGTTTATTCACCATTACAGAATCTATCATAAACTTCTGCTAAAAAACACCCTGAGCTGACAGCTGGCATCAAGCACGAAGGAACTAATAGCATGGTGACAATTTAGTGAGGACAGGATGAGAAAAAATGCTTTTCGTACAGGCCAAACAGACATTCAATTTTTGTTTTATCTTAACCTACCCTTGATCAGATCCAGTCAAAGGCTGCATATATCCTTAGCCAATACTATTAAAGGAAACAATACTACTGTTATCACAAAGGCAATAGATGAAAATGTACCACGGTTGTTAAAAAGTTCCACCTTGCCATGCAGCTAGAGTTGAGCTTGTTCTAACTACAGAGTAACTTTATATCCTTGCCACAACCATCGTAACATACAGTCCCGTCAAATGCACCATATTTTAATTATCAGTGACATACGAGTCACAGTGATACCAGAATAAAGCAGGAATGGGAACCATCTGATTGATGATCATCAGGCACCAGTGTTCTGCTGTAGGGCAGACATCCAGCAGGAAAAAAAAAATGATGGGAAAGCAATAGAAAGAGAACTGTAAGGATACCCAGTGTGGATATGCAGACCTTACAGGAAATGTTATGCAGGTTGTCTTGAACAGATGTATTGCAACATGTTTCCCTAACATTTGTATTTCAGAAGATATAAGTTGATGCCAAATTTCAAGAGAGTTAAAGGCAGTATTTCTGCTTTGTTTGGCAAGAAAAAAATAATCTATTTTAAAAACTGGCAAAGGAGAAAATGGAGATGATGAGATAATCGTAAAATTCGGGGGAGGAGGGTTGTAGATATAAAAATACTTGCATTACAGTTTCCTATACTGGAATATTTCCCATTACAGAAAACTCAACATAAAAGAGGTGATAATGTTTTTTGAAGATATTTACCACACACAATCATGCAAGGAGCCATAAGCATATTTTTTTTTATGCTTCGGAGGCCACACATCTACCACCATACTAAAAAAAAAAAAAAAAAAGTATTTTTTAGGGGTTTTTTTCAGTCTGTAACTTAAATGGGACTTCACCAAGTTGACTTGATTAAAGATCTAATTTTACCCTGGATGGATAGTATCAACATATGCTGTCATCTCATCTGTCAAAAGACAAAGAAGGAAGTAAGGTATCCCTGCAAAACTTGTGAGCTTCAACCAAAGCCCACTCCTAAAAAGTCTTGCATTCCAAGCCACCAAGCCACCTTCAGATACATTAGCATTGCAGGAACTCTCCACAGTAGATCACTTCAGACAAGGAAATCAGGCATCAAGCAAGCCAAATCAACTTCTCAGCTGTCTCCTTCTCACCCAGACCAAATTTGCTAGACACTTACCAGAAGTAAGCAAAAGACTGCTTTCCTTAAAGCATTAAGGTCAGTAAGGTAAGCATTTGGAACAGCATCAAGACCAAGCCCACTAAATTTGCATGGTTTTGCTGTGCATTACGACACACTCTAATGACATATTTTCACTCTTCTTCCTCTGGACCCTCTGTTCATCATACATGGTTGTCAAACTTTTAATACAAAACTATTTAATAGTTACTTCCACTGTGAAGGCAAATTGTTCACCATGTAAGGCAATTTTTTATTCACTGTGCACCCTTCACACACTTCTCAGAACACAAATATTTTGGAGCACTTGATTTTGCAAGAATAATGTTCTTTAAACCTTTGCATACAACCTTTGTTTCCATAAAGAATCCAGAACAATTCCATCCCACAGAATAACTAACAAGCAAAATTCAAAAAAGCAGCACAGATCCCTGCTTCTAGAGCAAAGATTTACCCCTGTAAAGACTGAAAGACTATCCCAGTGAAATTATATCAGTATTTGTTAATGTACACACTATTGCAATTGAGACTTGAGGATGAGGGAAAAAAACCTGCCATAGTACAGTTCTTCATCTGTTGTAAGTAGTACTTGAAAAAGAGAGAATCACCATCTCAGTATTCAAATACACATCTAGGTGTTGGAAGTTAGGTTACAAACAGTGACTTCACAATCTATAGGTTAGCTAAAAACCTAACAATCGTGCTTAATATAACACGGACTAGAAAAAAGTTAGAGTGAGTCAAGTTCTGTTATTTCTAACATGTAATTTTATTTTTAAATTATTTTCGATTCCTTGATAAAATAACTACAGTAGTGAAGGAGAAAGCATTTAATTGATGCAGATGTTTGTGTTGCACTCTTTCTATGTAAAGGAACAATATAAGACATCTATAAAAACAGAGCCAAAACATATCAAAATGGACAGTTTTATTCTGAGAAGATCTATTTCAATCTGATATGCATACAAGTAAATCTGTTCACCCACACACTATCCTGCAACAAAGAGAAACTAATATCCATACCACCCTAAGGCCTTCCACAGAAATACAATAATTCATAGTTTTAAAATTCAACTATTAAATTTGATTATATAAGCTACCATTTTTTAAATATTTCTTAAACAAAGTAACAGCTTTAGGTCTCTCATACTGGCTCAATTCAGGCAAAACTTTGTCTCCAATTACACCACCTTCTGGACCTTCTGACATGATGAGGACTGGTGAAATCTAAGCTTCAAACCAAGAAAACATCACTTCTCCAAGCCCAGAAGAAAAGTTATATCTACTGTTTATCATACCTTCTACACTGCTGGGTTTCTTCCCTACAGTAGCAATTGTTTATTCTGCTTTTTTAAGTGACAGATCAGCACAGAAAACCAATGCATGAATATCAGAATTTCTATCCCATTTACATGATCAATGGTCTCTTTTTGCAACAGATATTTTTCTTTAAAACAACTTATCTTTAACAAGAGATCTGTGTGCACTGGTAACTGAAACTGTGCTGTATCATCTACAGTAAGTCCTACTAAAGCAGCCCAACAAAAATTACAATAGACCAGAAAGAGTGCTTGCTATTCACAGCTAAGAAAATGCTGCAGACAACCCATATTCACTGCTTGTTCCTCAATTCAGCCAGGGAAGAGAGCTCTTTCCCATGGGTTGTTAACAGTCCAACATCCCACAGAGCATTTAAAACAAACAATAAAAAGCAAAGTGGCTTCATTTTCTGATTTTGCTTTAGCCACTTCTAATGCTTTGTTCACTCCTATTTCTCCATTGCATAGCCATTAGTTCAGTATTCAAAAAAAATTATCAGTAAATACTGCTATGAAGTCAGAAATTGCTTCAGGGTTTATTTTGGGGTTTGGTTTCATTTGTTTTCCTCTGATCACATAATATCCTTTGCCTTCTCCTGTCTGGACAGTAGCCATTTACATCTATTGCAAAGTTCTGAGAACCATGCAACTGGGTTTTATTCATACCACAAAACCATAATCCCCTTCATTCAGCAGTACTGGATAGGTGTTCTTGTTTGCCAGACAGACTTAGTCACAAGAAATAATGGACAATAGGCACTGGCTCACCAACCTTATCATGCAAGTCTCAGAATAAATTGAATTCAAAAGGCCTTGGGAGGTTGTTGGTTCCTCCAGCCTAGACTGTAAGCAATTAATTTTCCACAGCAGCTGTGTCCACTCCACTGCATTAAAATACATGTGCTTATTTATTTTTTATTACAGCTTACCGTATAGCTTCACGTCAGCAGGTAATAACTTTAGCCACTTAATATTTCAGTGTATAGGAACATTCATACCATGCCATTATGAAGAGAATTCTAATGGATAACACAGTGCCAGTCAGTATGACTGCAGCATCACAGGCCACTGTCAGGAATGTAGCTAGGGTACAGTGTTTAATTTTAGAGAATTTAATAATGTGAATTGCCCATCAAATATATGGTGTCAATGACTTCTTGTGACCTCTGCTAGCAGCTATTTTTACTTAACTTGAGTTAGGATGATGACTTGACTACAATATAATATGAGATAGTCTAAAGACTGAACTTCTTCTTAAAAAACAAAATCAGTAAAAGTGCTTCAATGGGTCTTAAATATAAAAAAATAATCAAACAAGGAGCTGCCATCTTGACTGTACTGTTTATTCACGATCCAAGACATGTAACCCTGGGATATATTTCCCAAGGGGGGGGGGAACAAGCTTCCACCATTGAAAAAAGTTCCATTAAGTCACTCTCATTTTTAAATGCTTTATTGCCACTTGCAAGGATTACTCTACGGGCTTATTAGTCTCACTTTCACACATAAAATGTGCTATTACTTAAGGTGAGCCCCAACAAGCATGCTTCAAAGAATTTACTTCATCACAGAGTAAGATCATTATACGACCCGCCCCTTTCACCCTTCCAAAATTTGATGTACATGTATTCTTCAGTATTCACAAGGCATCAAAAAAACTATATATCTTGTTAAGTCTTTATACATATTTCTTGGCTCTATTCATCACACTAGCCAGTACAAAGATGGCAGGCAACAAAGTCTCCTGTTTTTGGAAGATGGACTTCTATTATTCCATTTATTTTCAAAATATATTTACCAAAAGCAAAAAAGCATGTGTAGAGCTAGACAGAACATGCGTGCCCATATGCATACTATGTTTAATGACAACAAAACTACAGTGACCTTCCTAAATCAGTTAGGGCACCTAAGAAACCTAACCCAACTAGCCTGGATTAAATACCATCAGAAGTCTGAGACAGACCTAAAGCCTATATAAAATTCTGGACATACTACAGATAAAAACCACAGAGCAAAAAGATTTATTCTGTTTAACATTTCACTGCCTGGGTCTTTAAAAAAAAGACTCCTGACAGAAAAATCACTAAACATAAGTAACAGTTATTACTGGTCTCCTCTGAAGGGGAAAAAAAAATATGGAGCAGAGGGAGGAATGTAATGCTAGGAAAGAAATAAATTAATTACTGAGATGTAAACCAGGATACAGGTACATCCAAAATACAATATATTTACACATGAGCAGAAAGATAAAAATAGACTTTTCAGTGTCTTTTCTACTCATCAATGCAATCACAAGAGAAGGAAAAACATCCCAATATATGTTTTTTTCATGCCATACAACTTAGAAATTGTGTTTGGAAAAATAGTTGGGGAAAAAAGTGAGTATCGGTGTGCTTCAAAAATTATTATCTTCTGCTGTCCCCTAGTGGCACTGTATCTTGTTTCACAAAACTGATCAAAGAGATACTCAACTGTAGGCTTCTTAGGCTACAGAACAGAAGGCATCAACAGAAATTAAAAGCCAGAAGAAACTAGTTCTGCAGACAATTGCTACAAGCAGCTCTTATTTACTCAGAATTTTTGAAAATAAAACCCACAGGAAAACACTGCAATCTAGTATTTTAAATTACAAACTTTTGGAGATTGAGTGATAAAAATATAACCAAAAATATTTATGGGCCTGGCCATGATATAGTCAGTATTTTAGAAATTCTGTTACTGAACTAGTTAAGACTTTAAATAAATACTTTAAAAGCAGTTGGAAGAAAGAGCTTCCAATCACTCCAATGGTAACATACCTTTCAAGTTTAAGAAAACAAAACAAACAAACAAAAAAACCCCACAACCACACTCAAGATATGCCAATTCTACTATAAAGTAAAAGCATTACTGGACAATACCCAGATTTTCTTACTTAACCATAAATCAAAAAATGCAGGAGTTGCAATTTATGTTCTTCAGCAGGATGAAACGAAAGTAAAATGCTACTTAGGGAACAAGATGGTCTTATCCACTTAAAAATCAAACATTATTTTTCATCTTAAGTAAGGCTTTACAAAACTGTAAAACAGATGTAGGAACACAGCCACAATTGTTAGTCAAAGGTTTTCAGCCCCATCCCCAAACAACTTCTCTCTTGACTTTCATATTTACTTTTGTGTCACAAAATAATTTGATTTCAAAAGTAAACAGTATTTGGCATCCCAGTTTTAATTACAGTTTAAGAGGTTCTTAATTAGCTGAGATATTTAATTTAGCTTTCATTCTATGCAATTATACACTCTCATAGCCCATGAAAATTTGTAATTATCTCTAACCTCATTAATAAGGACTACTAAACTGCAGTTCAGTTCATTTTTAGCACGTTTCTAGAAGAAACACAAGCTTCTCATACTAACTGTAGCTATTGAAAACAAGCCAAGTTTTCCACTGAACACAGAATTCACCGAGAAGTACATTCTCAGTTATCCACATCTAAAACTGCACTAGCATATTTACGTAGTGCACAGTGTTTACCTAAAACTATTAGACATCTCCCTTGTTTTATTTTCAAATATTTATTTCGTGCTGTTAAATTCACTAAATGAATCTCCTTCCAAGACTGCTTTACTTTAAGGACAGAGAGAGCCTCTACATTTCTCCAAAATTAAAGTCCAGTATAGGTAGAACCTTCCTTGATCTTTTTATCAGTTTAAGAAACAGAAAAAAACCTGCGAAGGTTTTCCTACAGAAGGAATTTGCTTTCAGTATCAGTCACCACCCTGCCAGCACAAACAACCTGTTCAGATGTACTCCCAGTTTCAGTAAGGGCTGGCTACTGAAAAATTCACATAAAAGAAAATGTAAACAACAGCCTGGTGAAACAAGGGGCAGGCATCCAGCACAGTCCATGGCCTACGGGACGGACCTTCTGCCCCTATCTCCTGTCTACATCTGTCCCTCAAGCAATCACAGAAGGTTGTATTTAAGAAGCCGCTGAAGACAGACCCTTCAGGTTGAAAGGCTAACATCCTCGTCAGAGTGACATTTTATTAAAAGCACTACGGAAAACGGGGGTTATTTGTCTTTACATAGCTCCTTCCCCTCTCTAAACATACTTACAATTGCTCTTCTCAGCACCTAATAAGAATTGGGAAAAGGTTTAAGGATTATAACCCCAGGGAGGTGCTTTAACTCAGCAATACTGCTCAGGAAGAGCTCAACAAGCTTCCTAGAAACTGCCAGTTAAACAGTGCCAAATATATTGTTTTCCCTTCCAAGATGATAGTATGCCATAAAGACAAAATTACAAGCCTTCTGTGGAAGCCACACAGGATTAAAAGAAAAAGAAGAAGAAAAAAAACAAAAGCAAAATCCCAAAATTCTAACTAAGACTATACACTTTTCTCTTAGTTGGTATCCATGATATTACATGTAGATTTGAATTTAGCCAAATACCTACATTTTACCTAATTATATATAACATTTGCTGATTTTGTTCACAGACATTTTTTTCTGAAAGCATTTAAAAATTTATTATTCCCTTCTATTATAACAGGTAGATAGGAAAATGGAGAGCACAGGACACAATGGGGCAGAAATGTTACCAATTACGATGAAAACATGGCTAGAACTTCCACATTCTGAAGGAAGGCTGGAAGTACACACTCCTATTACAGTCAAAGTTTAATGCCATCTGATCCAGGAAGACAGATTTCAAATTCCTATACTGCAGAGTGCTGAAGTCCTATTCTAAGCAACTGCTCTGTCATTAGGTTTGACAACCGCCTATATTGCAAACCCTACTACAAACAAATTAAACTACGCGCAAGATATAATGCCAGGTCTTGCATTTCATCCTTCAGATAATTGCATAAAGTTTTTGATCTACTGAATTATACACAGTAACAGGTCCTGTTTCTCTTAAAAACCTACTTCAAAGATCAAGGACCAGGTTTTCAACAGTGTATCTGGGTAACTCCCTTCTGACATAAAGGCTTAGCCACAAATATTTTAACTAAAGCTATCCCTAAGAATGTAATTCTACAAAAGACTTAGAAAATTAAAAATTTAACCTGTAATTAACATTATTTGATTCCTTCCTCCCCAAATTAAAATAAGGAACAAATGTTTCCATTCTTTTGAAGAGTCTTCAATTACACAAAGAAATTGGATCTACAGCCTAATGCCTTAAATGGTGGTAGCAAAACAAGCTCTTCCACCCACAAATATGATCACCTCAGCCTTTGAGGTAATCCTGCCAAGTGCAAAAGAAGTTTTTTGCTTCTTCACTATTAATCTTCCCTGATCAGATTAAACAACTGGGGGTATTTTTTCTGTCTGCTGTTAAGAAGTCTCTGAAGCTCACTAAGAAATGATTAAGTCAAATCATTACTCTTAAGTAACCAAAGCGGTCTTTTGGTGATAACAGCCCATCTTTCTTTCCAATTTATTTTTTTTTTTCAAATGAGTCTTTAGCCAATGATCTGTCCCTATAGTGATCTAGTTTTAAACATTAAAATGTTAATAAAAAGTGAAAACAAACCTGGCTGTTCTTCCCACTCTGTGGATGTATGTGTTTGCATCTTCTGGACAATCAAACTGAATGACCCAGTTCACTGATGGAAAATCTGTGTAAAGAAATGTCAAAATTTAAGCTCACTGTACTCAAAATCCTCCTATTCAAGAGCAACATATTATTTTGGAGCATTAATTCCCATAAGAACCATCATTTAGATCAATTTACAGACATTGGGTGCAACCTCTGAAATAAAAATAAAATTAATTGCATGTATTAGCATATCATAAACAATCGTTCTCTTCATCAAAGAAAGCTAAAATTAATGGTGTCTTCATTTCCTAAATTATGACAGTGCACTGAATGGAACATAATTTCACACTTGACAAGAACAGACATGCTTTGTGTCACACAGACGATAGAACACCACTACGTTTAATAAATTAAATAACAACATCTGACCTACTTTTCACCTACAGTATCAATATCCTACACCACCAGGGTTTGAAGTTAGCTGTGGCGAGACAGCACTATTTCAGCTGTCCATATACAAAAATATCACAGTCCTTCTCAAAGATGGGAGGGGTTGATCAAGCCTGACAAAGAAGTCAATATCGAATGTGAATGAAATAATGAATAAGCTTTTTTTTAACTGCTGCACTTCACCCAGCAGCATGCTTTGCACTGGAGTAAGTTTGTGTTACTTCCTGACCAAGTCTTTAGCTACGTTGTATTCCACAATTATACCTACACTCTAAACCCAAACAACCATTCCCATGTTAGATCCTCACTAGTGAGATTTCAGCAGTGTAGAAGGTATGATAAACAGTTTTCATTTCTACCTTCAGTTTTTAGAACATCTTTCTTCCTTTGGTAGCATACTGACAAAACCTTACACTTTGGACAACGGAGCTTGCTACCTGAAAGAAGAATGAGTAGACTCCTGAAAACAGTCTTGTGTCATACCTAAATGCCTCCAAGTACTTAAAAAAAAAAAAAAAATCCCAAGTATCCACTGAAAACGTGAAGTAAATCATAATAGGAAGTATTTCTTTACAGAACAGGTTGTTAGGCGTTGGAATGGGCTGCCCAGGGAGGTGGTGGAGTCCCCATCCCTGGAGGTGTTTAAGAGTCGGGTCGACATAACACTTAGGGATATGGTGTAGTTGGGAACTGTCAGTGCTAGTTAACAGTTGGACTAGATGATCTTCAAGGTCTTTTCCAACCTAGATGATTCTGTGATAATTCAGCAGGTAATGGCCAGAGGAAAGAAACTCAAGTGAAAACAATTCTTGCTTTTCCCTCATCTATTTTTCTGCCACCTTAAGAGTACAGTCCTATAATGCCATTCATAGTTCAGACATTAAAATCTCTTCAGGTTTTCATTTCCACATACTGGCAGGTTAGTAATTTTTCATATCCTTTGGAATAACCCACAGGATACAGGTACATCATTAAAATGCTGAAATCTTGCCTTACAGCATGTAGTAAGCAAATACATCACTATTTCCATTTTCTCTCGTTCCAGATATTTGTCACAGAGCGTGGCTAGAAAAACTAGACTGTCTACAAACAAATAAAGACAGCTTCCACCAACTACTTCAGTAACAAATACCATTACAAAACTAGTGACAACATAGGTCTTTCTGGGATAAAAAGAAAAAAATAACCGCAAATGAAGCAGGCCCCTTCAGCAAAGAAACAGTAGAAGTTATTATTATCTGAGATACCCTAATGAGCTCTTAAGCAATCTACAGCTTCATTTCTTACAAATCAGGTTGGTCTTCAAAGCATAAAGTCTGATAAAGTCTCAATAGCATTAGATCATCACTTTGTGAATAACTATTGCTTCTGTGGGTACATACCCAGGCCACGAGCAGCAATATCTGTAGCAAAAAGTACTGCCGCCTTTTTCCGAACAAAACAAGTGTAGACTTCCATTCTCTTCATCTGATGCTGCTTGCCATGGAGTGCCAGCACAGGAAGACCAGGCTGAAGCTTACAGAAGACTCTGAACAGATACTGGACCTACCCAACATATCAGGGGGAAAAAAAAAAAAATTTACCATTCAATGTTTAACTTGTTAAGATCATATCCAGAATATAGGAACTGACTTAGCACATCAAATAAAATACTTTTCTCCACATCAGAGATAAGATATGCTATTTTGAGACTTTGTCACATGCCCAGGTACTAAAAGAGGCAATGAACTGTGGCACAAGATTGGCATGCTTTTCAGTGGCATTCCTAAAAGGAACCAGAGTAGGTAACAGCAAGAACAACTTGGGCATGACTAGTTAGGCTTTGTGCAAGGGACCAAAGTATCAAAAGTTCATCAGAAGCACTGCTTTTAGACAATACTGGAGGGGTGTAATGTCTTATGCTTGTAACTCAAGGCAGTCTACACTGTCTTGGTTTACTATTTCAAGCTTCAACAGCTTCTCTTATAAAAGCAGCCTGTTTACTCTTACATACAGTACCATGACACAGCATTATCCTGTAACAGGCAGCTCTCCGATATTTTCTTAAGAAAATAGTTACAAAACATGCATACATTGCAGGAACAACTGCAGCTCAGAGAATTTCTGTACAACTAAGCCTACCACCTCACTGTACTCACCAGCCAACTGCAGAACAAAAATATTGTAACCTCTTGCACAAGTGGAAGA
This sequence comes from Strix aluco, assembly GCF_031877795.1. NCBI lineage: Eukaryota > Metazoa > Chordata > Aves > Strigiformes > Strigidae > Strix > Strix aluco. Next base: position 119,941,110 of record NC_133932.1, read on the forward strand.
ACTGCAATGAATATTTACTAGACCATTGTATGTTGTAAAAATATTCAATACATGCAGTAGCTACAGGAATAATTACCTGTACCATACAAGCACATACAAATAACTTCAACAGAACAGTCCCAGGACATTTCTACAAATAGATATTTGAAGGATTATTTCTTATATAACCGTAAGAAAAACTTCTCCCTGCACTATTTCGCAATTGTAATTTCTTATGTATGCAGATTTAAAAGCAGTAAAGAAACTAGACACAACTACTAAAAGACTTTGTAACCCAACTACAAAATGTATCACAAAACAAAACTGAAATAGCTGACCCTTAGTGACATAACTTTTAGCATTCATTTTTAACAGTAGAGCACAAAAATAGCTGAGTACGCCGAGGTCTCCAGGACATTCCTGCATCAAGCCTGGGTCACTGAGCTTCCTGATAGCCAGGCCCGGCATGACATGCCTACAGGAGTGGGTGATGTTTGGTTCCTCCCCCAATTCCTGTTACAAATTAGTCTAGAATCTCACCTCTCTGGTGCCTTGACATCTACATGAATATCTTCATTTTAATAGTTTTAAAATGCTACAAAGAAAGGAGGGGAATAGCCATACCTCTTTACAGCTTGCAAAAAACACAATGCTCTTCTTTTTCAAGTGACTTCTCAGGAAAGAGTACAGCATGTTTACTTTTTGCTGAAGCTCACAAACAACGTAGTTCTGATCCAAAGTTGCTGGGGTACTAAAAAAAAAAAAAAAAACAAACAAACAGAAAGTACATTTAGATACCGTTAGTTCCTATTAAAAAGAGAAAGAAAAAAAGGGAAGAGAAAGAATATACAGGCATACAATATCTACAGAGCTGCCTGACCTTTCTTTTAAGTCAAGAGCATCTGACAAATACCCAGAAAAAGGAAAAAAGAAAAAGAGTCAGGATGGAAAGTTCTCCCACTTTGAGGAACAAGTCTTAGCAGCCCCATTAGAAAGCTGCTCTTGAAAGATGAATCAAATTCCTTAGTAAAAGCTAGTGGGGAGGGACAGATGACTTCCGACATTATTCTAAATTTATTTACTACTAGCAAACCAAACTCTTTCCACGTCTAAGCAGCAACATTCAAACTGCCTTGATTTAAAACGCAATTTTGTCTATTAATCCTATTAAACCATCATTTGTGCTTAAGACAATGTCAAAGCACAGTCTAATCATGCACAAAAAACAGCACTGATGTACTTGCACTGATTATACCTTGACATGCAAAATGACTTTGTAAAGCTCTGAATTGTCATCTTAACTAACTTTTCTGTTCTTTACAAAATAAAAATAAATTTAAAAACATTCTTTGGCATATTTGCCCTTGAAATACATCTAAATGCGCATCTCTTACAATCCCTCTGCTTCACCCTAAACAGACCAAAGGTATTCAAAATTACTTTACTAAAGCTGGCCACTTGTGAGGGTGAAATTACAAGACACTGCTCCAGTTTTTATTCTGCTATTCAATTTGAATTACACCCGAGCACCTTTCACTTTGTAAGTCTTTCAGAGGAAACCGTTTTTGTAAGGCAATAACCTATTATATACTAAGGCAGTAAATTCTAAAACAAATGAATACTTTCCCGTTTTGGATTCAGTTTATTATCTAATTGCTCTCTCCCAAATATTTAAAAAAATTAAATGTACATTAAAATACACTTCACAAAAAATGCAAGATCTGTGAAACAGATGCATAGTCGGTCCTCAAAATGAAGACTACATACTAGGCATGAACATCCTCTTCTGCTAAGAGGATATTAACCACACAATTTCTTCTGGCAATCATGCTGATTTAAGATGCCTTTGATAGTACTACCGATTTAGAAAAAGGTATTTGCAGTACAATACAGAGATAATCAAATCAAATAGTTAAAACTGCCTCAATATTCTACCTGGTTCTACTTTTCACTTTGCTGATGATTTCTCATTTGCTCTTGGGAAAGCCGTTTTTATCACTGTGCTTCACCTTTCTTCTGCATCTTACATATGGAAATATATGCATATTTCATAGAAGAGCAGAAAAAGAATCATATATGGTCAGGCCAGGTTCGATGGGGCTTTGAGCAACCTGGTTTAGTGGAAGAGGGGAACTAGATCACCTTTAAGATCCCAACCAACCCAAACCATTCTGTGATCCTATAAGCAATTTGACAGTTGATTGAGCCCACAAAAATGCAAAATATTAAAAAAAAATATGTGCCAAAAAGCAACATTGACATTTTTTTCTTTAGTGACTCATTAGATTTTTTGAGCTTGGCAGACCACGTACTTCATTTCTAGCAAGGGGCTCCCATTCTGGTCCAAATTGTATGGCATGACAAATTTATTTTGTGCAGACGGGGCTGGATGCCTTCATGTGCACAGTAAACCCAGCACACGAGGAAGCCACAAGACTTACTGCACATGGACTAATGCCACATGCTTTCCTTTGGGCACCTAACTTTGAATACACAAACAAGACTGTCATTCTGCACTTCCCCAATAGGGTAGCATTTCCTTGGAAAGCCAAATTTATCAAGAACTGTATGTGGTGGTTCTGCTCAATAAGTATGTACACACAGGAGGCAAGGAAGCCAAACAACAAAAGAAGTAGAAATTCAGAAGTGAGTGCTGTTACACCCAGGACACTACTCCACCTAAGCTATAACCCACCCTGGGGCTTGCTCCTGAGGGAAAAAATTTCAAGTCTGAGAAGTTGCCTGAGGAGCCACAAGGAAAGTGCAGGTTCAGCCTCCTTGTAATGAATCAGTCAGAACTAGTATCCCCTTATCTGGAAATTCCTTGCTTTCAGGAAGGCACACAACAGGATCAGACACTGAAGGAAGGAGGAGGATGCACGAGGTAACTTCCAATTCAGGGAACCAAGAGTCAGAGAAACAGTTAAGAAGGATCACAATCTGTTTAACCCTCCCCCAAAAAAAAAAACATTACCCCAGCATACCTGAATTTGGCTCTCTCATGAACCCAAACATATTCTGGATCTTTCAGACTCAGTCGTGCAAGATCCTTCACAGATTTTGTTTGCGTTGCGGAAAAAAGCAAGGTCTGGCGTTTCTTAGGTAGGTTTTCTATGATTGCATTCATTGTATCAGCAAACCCCATGTCTAGAATTCTATCAGCTTCATCAAGAACTGAATTGAGAGATAGATTTGAGAAAATCTGGTTTTAGCTTTATTTATTTTTAAAAAAAACATAATCATACATTTAAATCCTTATGGTACAAAAATCCATGCCTACTTCAACTGCAGAGATTAACTTAATTACTGTATATGACAAGATTCTCTTTAGATATTCATGTACTCCATAAAATGTTTTTTAAAAAACTGCAACAGAAGTCATAGCATTTCCCATAATCTATGCACCACAGCCCTCAGTTTCACATGCTGAAGCATAAAACATCAGCATTTCAAGTAAACAGTTCAGCAATTTGCAAATTAAAAAAATTCCTGTTCTATTACTGAAACAAAAGCATGGAATATAAAACAGTGCTGTACTATTCATGACAGAGCAAAACAGACTCTCCTGTACCTAAACTGAATTTACCATTGAAACAAAGGGAATAAACAGAGTAGCACAGAGACAAATCTTTAAGAAAAGGGCCTACATTTAATGCAATTCTTGTCTAACTGCCATGAATTGTACTCAGTGTAGCAAGCATAATTTCACATTTTATCAGCTTCATTAGCTTCTTAATTACTTCTAAGTTCCTCAAGCTATGCTAAAGATTATGCGCAGTTCTTTGAGAGAGGCAAACCTTTTCATTACACTGAAATTTTTGTTCAGGTTGGAAGAATGAAAAGAAATATTAAAAGAAATGTTAACTATACTAACAAATCAATGAAAGGAACACCAGTCTGTCTTAAAATTCAAAGAAGAGTGTTTTCTAGAACTGGCCCAAAATACACACACTGTAATGGACATTTCATGTAGTTAATTATCATGTTGGGAAAAACATGACAGCCATAGCCAGAAAGGAGAGGCCAGTATTAGCCAAGACAGATCTAAAGGATTGTGTGGGACACTACATTTGATTTTGGGTTCCTTACTAACTCACCTAGTTGTTCTTATCATCCTAAAGGAAGACATGCTCAGCAATTGCTCTGAGAGAAAGTACACACAAGAAAGGAGTTTTCTTGTTTCCTATTTTAAATTTGTATGTGCGAACTTAAATGACATTTCATCTACATACCATGACTAGGATAAACTTTTTAACCAAGGAAGTGCTCCACACAATTATGAACAATTACAAAATGTTTCTGAGTACTTTCAAGTACTTGAAAAACTTACTCAACATTTGCAGATCAGATGCATAGAAATATGAAGTTTCATCCATGTGCTGTAGAAGCCGTCCTGGAGTGCAAATTAGCATATTTATTTGGTGGATTCTTTCAGACTCTTCTTTCAGATCCTGAAAAGGAGTTAAACCAGCTTAGCTCTAGTTGTTCACACAAGAAGCCCAGTACCAGCGAGAGTCAGGCCAGTTTAACCTATTGATAGTTTTTAGAAAGAATAGTCAAGGATCAGCCTTTGCTCTTTCTACATAGATACCACAATTTCTTCAGCATGCTCACACTTGTGGCTTGAGCAAAAAGTATTTCAGAACAATCTAAATTAACAGGATAGTCCTGGAAGGCTTGGCAGGAAGGTCCATCCAGTCATTTAACCTGAAATGACTGTAAATATGCAAAAGCTTCAAAAGACAAAAGAGTACACAGACAGGAAAACTGAGTGTGTCATTGACAGATTCCCATTAACTACTCTCTTCCCTGACTTTTCTCTTCCAGGGTTTCCTTCCTAAACTAGCACTTAATACAGCACTCATTTATGCTTCCATACAGCAGACTCCAAGACAGGACACACCTTTCCTCCAATGACAAGGCCAGCTGAGAACTCATGATTCCTTCCCACTTTACGTAGAACTTTGAAGGTCTGATATGCCAGTTCCCGGGTAGGTGATATTATCAGAACTCCCAGTCCATCAGCTGAAGTCCACTGATGGCGATACAGGAGTTCCAAAGCCTGAAAAAAATTACCATATTTTCATTATAAAAATCTCAGAAGGAACATATGTAACAACAACAAGTTTGTAACAAAAAGTGTCATAAAAAATGATAAAGCCACACGAATTAAAATAATGACCTAAAGAAACGTCAGTATACATTTCACATATTTTGATTATATATCAATTCTAACTGATGGTAATGATACTTGCTGTAGCAAAGTTCCCCAGTACCACTCTATGATAGATAGTAATGGGTGGTAAATTGTAAACATTTTACTGCACAATTAATCCTACTCTGCTAAATTCTGGAAATTAAGTCTTAATCATTTATATGAGAATAGAAATCACATGTAGAAAAAGACAAGAAACTTCCCTGCTCATAAGATTTTGTGAGAACCAGAAACAGAGTGAGCAACTAGAAGAAAGTCATTTATTGCAGCTTTAATTCTGGTTATAGACTTGCAGCAGTACTATCCACACATCCTATATACAAAGCATTCCAACTAAAGTTGCCATACACCTCAAACCAGAATTATTCCTCCTCTTATGAATTCACACTGCAAAAACACAGCTAATCCTAACACAAAGATTTCATAGGTATGAATGCTGGAAACATTCTGAAATACTGAAGGCCTGTTAAGCATCCTTGTACAATTTGTTTCTTTGTTTCACTCTTCATCTCTCCCACTCCACTCATCACTTTTCTCCCCTAAAAAAGGTTTATAAAACAATGTACTTCTACCCCTAGATTTACTAATTGAGCAATCTTGCTTTTGGTTCTCAGGTTCACAAGATGATCTTTTGAAGCCACATACATTTTTTTTATTCTTCAGCATAAAACATAAATCTTCTCAACTAGAGAGGGTATTCAAAACACCTACTACTGTTCCCACAGTTACTGACAGAATAGGCTCCAAAGAAATTTACACTCACAAAAATGCGAGTAACATCTAAACCAAAAAAAAAAAAAATTATCATCAAAACAACATTTATTTTTCCATTTATCAAATCATAACATGATGAGGTTTGTATCCACTTATACATGCACTTTATGCAAATGTCCCAATTCTATTTTCAACTTGAAGAAATTAAATGCAGAGCATGATGTTTTGAATAAAACTCAAACGCATGTTATCCATGACAGCTTTTCATCCTGTTTTCCCACTTACATCTACAAGTGACTTCTAAGGAATTCACAGAAGACAACAAGGAAATGGAAGTCCACAATCACTAAGCTTAAGTTTGCTATATAAGGTCCAAATCCTAAAATTTTAAAGGGGTGTAAACCACTCATCTAAAAAAAGTCTAAGGAACGGAAGAAATTTTACAATTCCATTTCATACACTTAGTTTTCAAATTTTATAAGAATTGGACAAGAGTTGCACCAGGAAAACAGATTCCCGAGAGAAAAACAAAGCACTTCCTAAATGACACAGTGTCTACTAATGTAAGGATCAAAATGGTATTTCTAAGTGTCAGAATATTCCTAGGGCCAAAAATACACTTCTTTCAGAACCTCAAGATGCTTTATTAAATTAGTATCGTGGCTTTCTCGGAACATCTAGATCACTTGAATTATAACTTTTCTCCCAGGATCTATTAATCTAAACTATTTGACATCCAGTATTTCCCAGGTAACTTGGTTTAAGTACAATGGAAGGATGTAAGTTACTTACAGGGACAATAAAAGCCAAGGTCTTGCCTGATCCAGTCTTTGCAGCTCCAAGTACATCTTTACCTTGTAAAGCCAAACCTATGGTTTGCCTCTGTATCTCCGTTACCACACGATACTGAGCTTCCTGCAATCCTAGTATTTGCAGTGTGGGAGGAGAAGAGAGAGTGCAGGAGGGGAAGGAAAAAAAAAAAAAAAAAAGAAAAAAACCACTTTATTTTTGTCTTGTCCAGAGATGTATTCCTCCATTTAGAAAACACTGTACATGACAATACTTATCTAAAACTTAGTTTAAAGCAAAAAAAATGTTCAGATCCAAATTACTTTCTAAAGAAAACTTTTGTACTCACCTTTTAGGGTTTTCTTTGACAATGGAAAATCTGAAAATCTTTGAATTTCACTTGCATTTATCTGAAACAAAGTAAGTTTTATCAGTGCTTATGATCGTACAATGGAGAAATTAAATAGCATTCTTTAAGTTACTGAACTGCTACGTATTTATGTTAACAGCATGACCTGATCCAAATTAGCTGGTCAAGCAATCTATACTAGTTTGGCCTAAGCCAATCGCTCTTCTACCATAAACTGTTTATAACCATGCAGGCTAACGGCACAATTTAAAGCTCAGATCATCATGACATCACAGAACAATTCAGGCTGAAAGGGGCCTTAGGAGGCCTCTGCTCCAATCTCCTGCTCACAGCAGGTCAGCTCTGAAGTCAGATCAGGCTGCTCAAGGCTTCATCCAGTCCAGTCTTGCAATCATTCAAGGGCAGACACTGGTCAGCCTCCCTAGGAAACCTGTGCTTCTGCCTGGTTGTCCCCCCCATGAGGAAAAAGTGTTCAAGGCCATGCCTCTCGGGTGTCAACTTCCATCTGCTGTCTCTCAGTGCTTCCACCCCGCACTATCTCCTCAGTAACCTCCCCAGGGGCACTGGGGGCTTCTGTAAGGTCCCCATCCCAACCCCAAAGCCATCTCTGCTACAGACTGACAAGCCGAGCTCCTCCAGCCTCTCCTCACAGATCAAGTGCTCCAGCTCCCACCATTTCAGTGGCCCTCCACTGAACTGGATCCATTTATTGATATTTTATTGAGGGGTCCAAAACTGGATGCAGTATTCTTCAGGGAAAAAAAAAAAAGTTAAAAATCACATTTTAAAAAGATACTGCAGTATGCAAGCAAGGTCTAAATTTTCTACAATGCAGCGTGACACAAGCCTGACATAACTTGCAATTAAACCTCATGATAAGCATTTCACATACATACAGCATCTCCAAAAACCAGAACTTCTGTAGCCCCCAGATTTGGGCACCCAGAGCTGCAGCAATCCTGCATCTACCTGACTGGGACAAGAAGAGTCCACCTATGTCCTGAACCTCACCAGATTCACGAACCTCTAGCATTTGGTATACTTAAATTTTTTCGAGCGGTCCTACAGGGTACAAAACATACTAAAAAAGTAGTTCAGTCTCCTGACACCTACTAATTTACTTCTGTGTAGGCATCCAGCTCTACAGCATACTTGAGAGCTGTTAATTACACATGCACATAAAAAAAACCCAAAAGCATGTGTTTGAGTCCATGAGTTGGCTCAATGATTTACAGAAACATTCAGATGTCATGTAGAGATCTTAAGAAAAATGTAATACTTCCAAGTCTATTCTAGCAGATAGAAGATCATCAGAAGATGTAGACAGCTTCCACCGGCAAAGTTTACAACAACCAATAGCACCAGGACAGGAAAAAAACACAGAACTCATGAAAAAAAATAAAAATAAAGAGACTACTGTACCTATAAAGCCTGAGCAGATGAAGAGGAAGGTTGACTACACACCTTTGAATGCATACTGACTAGCATCCATAAACTGAGATTTCCAAATATCAAACTCAGAGCTTACACAACTCGTGCATTTCTAGTAGGTATAGTTTATTTCTAACAGACTGAAGAGAAATCTCTCAAAACAGGGACCAAGCAAAATAGTCCTCAGGCATTCCTGACAACTCATGATAATTCCAGAGAAGGCCTCAAATGAGGAGCTACTGAGCTCTCAGATCAGCCTTATATCTACTTCAAGTACCAAGTGCCTATTATAGAAAACTGAGGGTTTATACCTAGATGACACTACTACTCTTTTCAGCCTAGTTCTCTCTAATAAAAAAAAAGTAATTTAATGTCTGAATTTCACCTCTAGATAAAAGACAACACCACCCTTATTAAAACCCATTTTTGACATATTTCAAGACAAAGCTCTTGCAAGGTAGTCACTGTGTTCTAGCAGAGCAATTAAACTTTTGCCAAACATCACTTAGGAATCTTAAAGGTGAATTAATTTTAGAAACCTACTCGTGCTGAGAAGCACATACTTTAAGCTAGAACATTTATGGGAGGGGGAAATACTACTATCAGAAATCATCTCTGAAGCCTCTTCTCAACTTTTACAAATTGGAATTTCTGACAAGTATTTCCAAATTCAGTTGATAATTTTGAAGATATTATATATCATATGCAGTATTGCTTATTGGGCTAATTCTCAGTCTTATAATCTAGCATGCTAAAGGATCACAACTCAGTGATGGATTCAGTTTAATTTCAACCAAGAGACCGCCTGCACAGGAAAACAGTATGCTTACAGGAGGGAAAACTCTTACTAACATCAAAAAAGAATTCAAGCACATGTTAGGCTTTTAATGCTTTTCATTAGCACAACTGGATGGAAAAGAATGTTCATCAACAGCCTTACAGTTAAGCAACAAAGTTGCTGGATCAACAGATCACTATGAACACATAACACAGGAAATGGTCCCAGGATTTCACAGAATCACAGAATCATCTAGGTTGGAAAGGACCTTGAAGACCATCTAGTCCAACCATTAACCTACCACTGACAGTTCCCAACTATACCATATCCCTAAGTGCTGAACACACTGAAACTAAATTTCACATTTCCATCTATGCTGCCACACATTCGCCATCACGTGTCAACAAATGACAAGAAAAAAATTCAGTAACAAAGTACGTCTTCATTATTGTTCAATTTTCCCTTGTTTATCTATCCATTGCAGTCATTCTCACACTGGAAATTATAGACAATATACTCTAAGAGGAAGGGCCAGACATGTTAACTCTTGCATCCAACAGCCATGCTACCCCTATTCCATCCATACACGGGATGACAAAAGCACGTGAAGACCTAACCCACCCAGACCCGGTGTGCCAGAGACCCCACCCACTGCTCCTCACAGACAGGAGCTTACGGAAGAGCTTTCAAATTCCCTAGTCCCAAAGAAGGGATCTGTCTCATGCAGAACTCACTGAAGACCCCTGAAGGTCCAAGCACGTGGCACCTCCTCACAATCCCCACCCCCACTATAAACATGTCCAGGGTAATAGGGAAGAAATGCAGGAAACCAAGTGGAAAACCTTGTAAAAGTCCAGAAAAGGAGATATGAAGGACTGAAGATAGAAAGCTAAGTGGGCATCCACCTGTATGTTCACAGGCAGGAGACTCCTGGAGCTAGAGGACAGCAAAACCACAGAAGAGTTGAGACTAGAAGTCCCCAAAACTATCCCAATACAAACATATGTTTACCCTGTCTTCATTCTGATGGATACATGCCTGACCACTACCAGCCTCTCTTCTTCAACCTCTATAAATACACACACACACAACCTCCCACTACTCACTCCTTACCTATGCTGCCCCAAGCTCAACAAAGACACAGAATTATCACCCATGTCCCAAAATAGATGCACGTGCAGACACGTACACTGGTGACACAGAAGCATCCATACATGTTCACATAGCCATATATACAGCAAATAAATGCAAGCATCTATGGAAATAATTGACCCAACTGTTAAACACCTCCAGGGATGGGGACTCCACCACCTCCCTGGGCAGCCCATTCCAACGCCTAACAACCCGTCCTGTAAAGAAATACTACTTCATATCCAGTCTAAACCTTCCCTGGCACAGCTTGAGGCCATTACCTCTTGTCCTATCTCTTGTTACTTGGTTAAAGAGGCTCATCCCCAGCTCTCTGCAACCTCCTTTCAGGTAGCTGTAGAGGGCGATGAGGTCTCCCCTCAGCCTCCTCTTCTCCAGACTAAACAACCCCAGTCCCCTCAGCCGCTCCTCGTAGGACATGTGCTCCAGACCCTTCACCAGCTTCGTTGCCCTTCTCTGGACACGCTCGAGTAATTCAATGTCCTTTTTGGAGTGAGGGGCCCAAAACTGAACACAGTAATCGAGGTGCGGCCTCACCAGTGCCGAGTACAGGGGTGAGATCACTTCCCTGTCCCTGCTGGCCACGCTATTTCTAATACAAGCCAGGATGCCATTGGCCGCCTTGGCCACCTGGGCACACTGCTGGCTCATGTTCAGCCAGCTGTCAACCAACACCCCCAGGTCCCTCCCTCACTAGCGATCAAATGTATAGGATACGTTATATCAAATACATAGGATGCGTTACAGGGAAAAGTGACTGCATTTAAATATTAAGCAAAATATTTTAGGCTAGGAGTAGAGGAACAGACTACTGTAGAAAATCAGAATGGGGACTATTTAAACTAAGAAGTCTGAGAACTGCACATCTACCCACCACAATCCAGATACACCACCCTAAAATTTATGATAAGAGAATATTGACCTCACTAAAGAAAAGCAGGGGTTACATCATTCCCTTAAAGAATGCAGTTTCAGTAACTCACTGCTTTTACGTTTCTCTTAAACCCGTGCTTACATACATCTATGAGCAACACAGTCATACCTCACTATCAGCCAAGGATGCACTCCTGTAGAGTGGTATGATGGATAGCAAAGCAATTTTTTCCCATAAGAACTAAAGTAATAGATAGGGATGTGTGTACAGATTTAATACATGCATACAGCATATATACAGAAAAACTATATGGAGAACATATACACTGTGTATGGGGAGAAGAAAGAGGCAAAGGCAGCATCAAGTGGAGATGATGGTTTCCCAGAGATCATTTTTCAAAATATTTCTGCCACTTCACCTCCAAGACTGAATGGCCAAGATGAATCTTCTACTTCAAGCATTTTTGCTGCCATTAGATTTTTTTCCATTGTCATCATCTTCCTCAAATGAATCCAGATCAACTAAGGGCAAATGGCAGATGAATAGGGGGCATCTTCAGCCACTCAGTCTCACAGATATAGAAGCTGCAATCCACTCCAAAAAGCCAGCATCTCCTCCAGTTGATGATTCTGGTGATCCTGCTCCTGCCTCTCAATATACCCATGCCATATACATACAGTTTCAGTACACAGGAGCAACATACTACTTAAGCTTCTGCACACATGTGTCTACCACATTAGAAGAAAAGCTATCCACTGAACTCGACCACTTTATCTATGAGACTACTGCTCAGAGTATTAAACGACTAGCGATGGGACTTCAAAACAAGCGATAAAGAAAGAATAGCTAGATATTGCCATAGCACCCTAAAGTAACACAGCAGCCTAATTTCCATGTCATATCAAGTAAATGCAAGCTATTATCAAATGTAGAAACTACTAGGGCCTGACAACATGCAAAATTAATTTCACTACACATCTCCCTGTCTGTGTTCAAATAAACAGAAATACAGAGCAATCTATTTTATATATATACACTGCAATTTGGTATATAAACAATAAGCCCATCACCCTGGGATCTGTGCAGAGAGTTCACAAACTCTGTACACAGCTTCTGCCAAGTTGCTTTAACTCTGTTTCTCTCTCTTGCTCAGACACGCACCCTCCAGAGACCATGCAGAGGCGACCTAAGTCTAGGTCATAACAAGCAGTCCAACAGTACTGTAGAAATGCAGGAAGTCTTTCATTCCACAATGAAAGACACATACCTACCAGAGGTCATCCCACTCAAAAATAGAAGCTTCTAACAATTTGAGTAATCTACTCCCACAGTCAGTATCTAAGTCCTCTATTTCTGCAGTGAGTAGAAAGATATTACCAAAACAAGTTAACTCAAAATTTATCCAGCAAAATGTATTAATCATTTATGTAGTTACCATCTTAACTTTTATCATAAAAACAATGAATGATAAGTCCTCTTTTTTTTTTCTTCCTGAAAAATAATCTGCGATTCAAAACAGTAATTTGACCAATTTTGGAAGCGCAACATTTGCTTTTAAACCAGTAAAGCCAATGATTGTGTGAAGCTTCAGAACACTGCCTTGCTGAATCTTAACCAAAGGGACTACCACAACTTCTTCACGGTAAGAGACATGTTTCTTCTATACCTCTTGTCACGACTTTCTGCTCAATCAAATTACAACCACCAAAAGGTCTCTACTATCAGCTCTGCTGAGCACTGCATAATCAAGTAAAACTACCATGCTCCTCCCCAGCAGTAGCTCCAAATTCAACAAAAGTTGACAGGACACAGAGCAACACCACAGGCTGAGCACATCTAAGCCGTTATTCACAATTACAGTACTTTTTGCTAATCAGAATGGCTCAAAAGCCGGCAATCTCCCAGAGGAATTCAAGGGAATCTGGGTGACAAAACCAACACCACTGACCCTGGCTCTAATATTCAAATACCTATTTTCTAACTTGAGGTTAAACAACACACCCTTCTAGTGTGACTCTCGCCTGCAAGGCATCTTCTACGGAGACAAACCCGTCCCATCTCCAGCAGCGAGCCACCCATGCTCCCTGCTGGGAAGGGCCAGGCGCCACTGGTGACACCAGTTCCCACCATCTGCTTCAACGTCCTCGTCACTGCGCTCAACCACCCTCTGCCCCCCCGAGGGTCTCACTACCCCTGGCTCCACGGCCTGCCCGCAGCCACCACAGCCACGGGGACTGCGCTTACTGTCCTCTCCGCCTCTGCCTTGGGGGAGAAAAGAAAGGAATGGAGGGTCATCCCTGCCTCCTGCAGGTGAAAGCCCTTCTGCCTGACACTGAGCAGCGTCACCCAACAAACCCGTTACCTGCAGGCACCGCCAACAGACAGAGGAATAGCCATGCCAACCAGGGGACCTCCCCACCCCTGCCCAGGACACCCCCACCTCACAGATCCTCGCTGTCCTCCTCCTCACAGCCCTACCCACACCAGGAGAGGAGCCGCTTTTCCCCCTCCGCAGGCCCGCCATGCCCACCCGCCAGCTGCCCTCCCGTCCCCGCCCTGCAAAGCCCCTCGCTCCCCGGCCCGGCCCGGCCCGGCAGCACCAGCCGCCCGCCCCTGCCCTACCTCGGGGTAGCGCTGCACCAGGCGGCCGATGCCCTCCCGCTCCACCTGCCACTCGGGCCGCTTCCTCTCCTTGCGCTGCAGCCGCAGCCTCTTCGTCCGCCGGGTGTATTTCTTCTTCCAGCGCTCGAAGCTGCGCACCGGGTCCATCGCCGCCGCCCCGCCGCTGCCATCCCCGCCAGCCCGGCCCATGCTGCCCCCGCCGCCCCGCATGGGACGCACACGGCCGCGGGGGCGGGGCTGGGCGCAGGCAGAGCGCGTCAGCCGCCCGCGCCGCCGGGGGAGGGGCCGGAGAGGCCAGGCGTAGGCTAGGCCTAGCTCAGCTCGGCCCGGCCCGGCCCGGGCTTTCCCCCCCCTGTGGGAAGGGTCAGAGGTTGCACAAGAGGTGAAGAAAAATCACACTTCGTCTAAAATAACGCAAAAAATGAGCTCTTGGCACAGCAGGCAGCTCTGTAATACAGATTATAAAACGGGGAAAAAAAAAACCCACGTTAATAGAAAAGGAGTATGTGCTTGGTACTGTCATAAATTTTGTCCCCTAAAATAAAGTGTTGACGGGGCAAGGGGATGAGTGCAGTGATAAGTCTGTTAATGCTTTATTTGCTAATTCATTACAGGGAAAAAAAAATGACGAATTTTTAAAAAATCAAAAAGCAATTGAAAGAGATATGGTGGGCTTTGCCTTTAAAATGCTGGATTTAAGCTCTGATGTGTGTTTTGACCCTTCATGACACAGTTGTAGTAGATCTTAATGGCCTTGGCTCAGAGCCTTGAACTATGCAAAGGGTTGGCAGACTATCACAGGAAAAACTACAAACATAGAGAGTTGTTTTACACGAAGGTGTAAGAGTGGTCTAAGAGGCACATATCTCTCCAAATAACTAGATTTAATCAACCCCCAAATTTATATTATGCTATCTTTACATGCACTGATTCTTAACCCCTCCCTGCAGGGAAGGTCTGCATCGCTCTGCAGTTGTTGGAAGGTCAGAAACCATTCGCTGAGTCAGTTTTAGCACTTCATCAGCACACAGAATTAGAAACAAAAACAGGCTGCAGAGTTACTGTGTCACATCAGGAAGAGAGAATTACAAACATATTTATGCAATGTCATAAGAAGGAAGTAAACACGTTGATGAGGGGAATAGTAAAAGACTCCCAAAATAATTACTGTCTCTGATGAGGGTTTGGAATTCCAGGAAGCTGAGGGAAAAGGGAGTGTCTCTTAATTAGCTTCACTTTTGCCATACATGGGTTGAGTGTATCACTGAAGATGTTTTCCCTCCTCACTGAGATGAAGGAAACCTGTGATTATAGAAATTTTTGTTTTCCCTTTAAAATATATTAAGTTCCTCATTTCAGGAAGGGCTGGAAAAATCTCCATTAAATGTGCCCCAACAGGATCTCTCTTCCCCAGTACAGCTTTGAATGCAATGGTTTTCTCTAAGGGTTTATTTGCTGTCAAGATGAATAAGGAAAGATACTGAAGGTTTTATTCTCGAAACATTTTTTTTTCCCAGAAGTACCTGGTGAAAAACTATTTGCAGGAGATGCTGTTCCGCCCCGAAGGATGTGCTTCTGGGGGGTGGCACATCTTTCCCACAATTAGAGCAAATGAACTTGACATGCAAAACAAGGTCCCAGTCTAACACGGACTGTCGCAGGTCTCAGCTGCCACTTTAAGCATATCTGTCTGCCTGTAATAGAAAAACAAACAAACAAAAACCCTGCTGTGAAGAATTCCTGCTGTTGCAGCACTAGAGTAAGTTTAACCTTTTTGTAAATAAATGTACAGGTAAAAGTGTTGTGTTTGAACATGCTGTCTTTGCTCACCTAGTCTATGTTTTGCCTACAGGCTCATCTCTCTCATAGCAGAACAGCAGCAGTGGTCTGTGAGTCACTATGGACATAAATCCTCAATGAAAAAAGTTATATGGAAAATAATATCTTGCTGTTCTATTTCTAAAACAACTTTTTGTGCTGCTGTCATGAAAAACACTGTTAATTATGCTTGTATGTTTCCAATGCTTTTTAATAATTTGTTTGCTCATTAGCCAAGAGGTTCATATACCAGGAAAGGAAAACCAGAAAGTCAAAAGCAGCCAGTCCTGTGTCCCACAATAGAAGGTAAAATGCTGAAGAGCCTCTTGGCCCCATGCTGGAGGTCTAGGAGCCTGCGAAGGCCCAGGAGCCACCTTTCTGTTTTCTCTGCTGTCCTCTCACCCGCAGGGGCTTGAGAAACAGCTAGTGGTTTGTAAAAGTTTCCCTTTTATACAGGAACAAATTATACAATGTTAAATTTATTTACAATGTGCAAGACTGTGTCAGTTGTCTTGTTATAGTACTATCCCTAAAACTGTGGCAAAACCAGAGATCCTTCTTAGTAATAGTGAGAGAGAGAAGAAAAATTTGTTTTGACAAGCTGACAAACAAATGATTCAAGCACGGTTGTTTACTTGCAATTTGAAGAAATGAAGGAAGGGAGTATGGCTATAACAATAAATGTAAAAGGCTCTATACAAGACCACAGAGAAGGCATCAGCCATTTTTTATTTTAAACAAGACATATTTCAGTAGTAGTCATTCTCTATAGATTTCACTCTTATGTATACTCAGTCTTTCCTACTCATAAGCACAAACATGTATGTGTCTGGGCAGGGTTATTTATGGTGACAAGGAGGGCAAGGGGCATGTAGTTTCAAGGGGCCTCAGGGCCCTGACCAGCTTCAGCTGAGGCCTCCCCCTATACCCTGACACAGCTCCACCCTGCAGCTTCAGGCCATGCCTGAGTTATGTCATTTGTCATGTTAGTCCCCAGCTCTGCCACAGCCGTGCCTGTCCTTAGGTCATAAACCCCACTGCTTGGGACTCTGAGCTGCAGACTGACTTCCTGGCTTGACCTAGGACCTGCTTTGTCACTGAGGACCTGCCCAGTCATCAACAGCTATGTCTGACCCTGATTATGGCCACCAGACCTGATCCTGATCCTTATCCTGACCCGAGAACTGATTTCCCAGCTTGACCTTGGACCTGCCTTATCACCACAGACCTGTCTGATGAGCTGGACTCTTGGTAGACCCCAGCTGCCACCCATGAGCATGCCCTGCTCCCTCACTCAGGGGCTGTGTTACCAGACTTAGCTCCTGGCTTTTAGGGAGCAGTCAGCCCTTGCTGTGCTCTAATGGTCAAGCCCTCAGCACTTTTTCTGAATTCATCCTAAATGGTTGACAATGGTGCACAATATTTGGTATCTCTTATATTTTCTCTTGACAAATCCTCAGGGCTACGTTGAGTTGTACCACACTGCTGTTGCTCTGTATCTCTGTCGTGGGGCTTTCTTCACATCATGGACTTAGTACAGTTGTCCCTACACCCAAATTCTGCCAATTCTCCACTCCTACTTATATTTTTTCTTGCATTTCATGGTTGGTCTTAATCTCTTGACTTGCTGCATGTGCATCACTCCCTGCACTCCTGCTGTGCCATTTCTTCTGGTAACTGATGCTGCTGCATAGGCTCATGTTCACATGTCATGTACCCCATGTGCAAATCTCTACAGGAATTTAAGGTAACTAGGGGCTGATTTTATTTAATTTAAAAAAAAGTAACATGGTATGTGCTTAAGTTAAACTTTGGAGTTTCCCTTAAATCTGTGATTGTTTTGTACTAATCTGTTTTCTTTGCATTTTCCCACATGATCTTGATCACTTACCTAAAGAAATAATCAGCAAACCAGAGGAAGTAACCCCAGAAGTACAAGTTGTCAATGAAATACCACTAAAGTCTTTCTCAATGAAACAGACGAGTGCTAGGAGAATTTCCTCAACTGAGAGGCTCTTGACACTCTTGTCTTTATCTGTTAAGGCTTACTTGCCATGCTTCAGGAGATTTGAGAGAAAGAATGTAAGAATTTGCATCTGAAGATTGTGCTCCAGTGTCTGTGAATGAGACATGGAAGCTTGAAAACACCCACAGTAACAGAATAAATCTTCAGTGTAATATTTGCAGTATTATGATGTAACTTCAGACTGCTTTGAAAAAAATATGGAAATGGCAGTCAGATTTGTGAATGTTATTTTTAATAGAAGTAATGTTCCTATAAGAAATTATTTTGAAATTTTATCTGTCTAAATGATGACATAGAAAAACGGTAATCCTACTTGGAAAAAGAAAAACCACTTTAAACAAGCATTATTAGGTGTGGTGGCCAGAATTGTTCAGAGAAGAGGTGAGCGTTAGGCAGGTGTCAGGGCCCTGAGGGCACTATTGGACCTTCCTGATCCTGCTAGGCCTTCCCCAGGGCATCTCCTGACCCCCTGCCCATGGGCTCAGGACCCCATTTCAGCTCAGCCTAGAAGTATTACTCTGAGCACTGCAAGCTGAAAAAAATCAGTGCTGTCGGTTTAAAAGAGAGATTTCAGCACTCCTATGCAGACCCAGGGTAAGCAACTCTAAAACCAGCAAGTGTCTGTAATGGAGAACAAAAAAAAAAAAAAAAAAGACAGAGTACAGGGAAAAAAATTAAGAAAACCCATAGAACTGGGTTTTCCTATTTTGGGTAGCCCTACAATAAAAGGGCTATCACCCAAGAAATTATATTTTAAAAGTTAAAAGTTAAACTCAATTTTCAAAAACACGTAGAAACACTCTGTTTCAGTAATTCCTGGTCTGAGCAAATGGGTAGCTTGTGATGAATAAATATTGTCAGTTACAACCAAGAATATTGTGTGGTGTAATTGAGAGCTTGTACTTTCCTCTTAGTAATGAGCTGCTGTTTCCCAACAATAAAATAAATACTATTTTGAAGATGACATTATGGACTGTTCTTGTGGAAGTAATAAAATGAAGATGCTTTTATCAAGTATATAAATTGCAGGAATATGGTTTTATGTAAATGCTCCAAAATGTATTCTGCCCTGGAAAAATGTAGTCATACTATTACTCTAAACATGCATGCATGATCCATCTTAAAAACTCTTGGAACAAACTACTGGTTGCAACTTTGGCAATACAGACATACACAAGCAACATAGAGTTAATTTTGAAAGATTTCTTGCAGGTATCTGGATTTAAATGTTCCTACCACAGAAAATTCTAGAATTGTCTTTTCCTTCCACATCAGTAAACAGTTTTATATTTTGAAAAAGCCAACTATGATACATAAAATAATATTAGAAAGCAGCTGCATCTTTTTTCAAGCCTAGGCCTACCAGAGGACAAATGATGTCTTCATGGAGAAAAATATGGCCCACTTAATCCAGTCCTTCACTCATTCTCTTTGGCGGTAGGACAATTTAGTAGCCACCACTAGGGAAGCAGCCTTCAGTTCTTAAAACTGTCCTTCCAAAAGTTCCCAAATTGGGATTCTTTTGGGAGATGCAGGTTATAAGCCTGTTATCCTCGTAAAACCTGGGGTGAAACAGACTTGGAAAAGTGGGGGAAGAGAGAGGACTTATGCTTTGCTGTTTTCTTGATTACCAGGATTTTGACTAAATGCCAATTCTATTGATGAGAGTGACAGCAACCAACTTACTAAACGTTTAAATGAAAACCACGCTCCAAAGGACAAATCTAAGTTTACACAGTAAACTTTGTGCCATGATGCTTCAAAAAAACTCAGTGTATGTGAAAAACAACAATGGGGAAAAATTAACCAAGTTTCTTCAAAATCAGAAGCAAAACCAGGTTGTCAAGTATCTAGAAACATCAAAGAATATTGATGCTGTTGGTCAGGAAGCATTGGATGATATTTTATGATACAACAGAATGCTTTAGGACAAAAGAGCTCCTTAATAAGATGGAATAAACACATTTCTTCTGGAATGACAAAGGACTTTTTTGTGTTCTAGGAGACTGCTGTTGGTGATTCTAATATTCATTATTTAGTCTGCGGGGCCCTCAAAATGAACTTTTTACCAGTGAAAGCCCACTGGAACGTTGGAACAGTTGTGATGAAAGCCCTGGCCAAAGATAACACTTCCATAGTCAAGGAAAAAGCTTTCACTTGGATTGTCAGACAAGGTGAGCACCTCTAAAATGGAAAGTAATTTAAAAAATGAATGATTTACTGTGTCATACTTTCAGTCTTTAAATAAAACCAGCTGTCTCTTCAAAATGTTATGTAGAGGGGTTTTTTTAATAAAGATGCAGGATGGAGGTTAAAACAAATACAAAATTGAAACATTTTTCCTTTAAGCCAACAAAAATTATTGAAAATTATAACCATGACAAATCTTGCAGGAAATATATGACGGGGTTTGCTGAAACTTGTTTTCCCTCACAGAACTGTCAAACACACCCAGGCTCTGCAGGCCCTGTCACTTCACTGCTTCCTACAGTTTGCCCTGTAGCACTTTATGCTTCTCAGAGCTTTTGGTGCCAGGACCACGATGATGTTCAGCTGTATCTAAACCACTAGGGGCCGTAACAGACCTGTAGAAATGAAAATGACTCATAAACTATGATCATAATAGATACACACTAAAAAGAACTATTAAATAATCAAGCCTGCTTTTTCGTAATGGTTGGGATCTGTGTACAGTCTCAGGGCACAGGCTGTTATTCCAGTTCAGGGAACTCCATAAATATGTGTTTAATTTTGAACACGTTTGACAGTTCTTTCGCAAACTGAGCTAATTTCCTGACTCAGATAGAGTTGACAAATCAAATTACGAAAGATTAGTTAACCTTTCAGACTATCACACATTTTGGAAGAACGCCATTTCCGAAACAGAATGGTATACACCACGGTGCTACTGAGGCTTAATATAAAAATGACACACTTAAATGCTGTCCTTTAATTAGAAAATAACTTTATGGAAAAAAGGACTTGCATCTATGGCTTATTGTATTTCAGAGTAATTTCAAGAGACAGTTAATGTATTGTTTTTCCCAGCCCATTAGCATAGTACAATATGTTTAGTTTGACAGATATGTAAAAAATGGCACTGCAACTTTATGCAGCAGGCATTTATGCCTTATTATCCTTGATTTTATATGTTAGATTATTCTTGCATTTGGAGAAAGAGTCATAGTTTATTATTTTGATTCTGTAGTTTATTCATAAGGTGTATTGCTCAATTCCGAGGTGCCCATTTCTCTCCTGGTTCTGATGACTTAATTAATAACACCTCTTTGTGTGGCAGTGAAGTGTCATCCATCCAGCCTGCCCTATCTATCTGCATATTTCTGTCTGCAGAAAATAAATTTGGATTACATTTTTATACTCAGTAGATGCATATTTGAGAGTAATGGGCCATGAGACCAATTTTAGAGAAGAGACGTGGGCTGGGAGTCAGTTGCAGAAAAGCAATGTGGGAAGGCAAAAGGAAATTGAAGATAAACCCCCTTGGTAGTACCTGTTTACAGAGGTGAGGCCGGACCCATGCCCATGTCCATACCACTCAACCATTCCTACTGAGAATCCCTATACTTGTGCTCTGGTAGGAATCCAGTGTGGGCCCATATGGATAAAAGCTGCATGAACTGTAAAGCAGTCAAACCAAATTCATTCCATATATAACTGCAAAGTCACATAAAACCAGTTTTTTCTTCATGCTTTATGGATTTCAGTAGTACTAGATTTCTTAAGTAGAAGGTGTTGTCAAGAGTCGATTGAAAAGGAAACTGTCAGTATCGCATGAGTAGTCACAAGTGACCTCCGAAAACCAGCGCAATTGCAGTGTTCTAAAAAATGGAGACAGAAAAGCTGCTGCACTAAATCCCTCATCTACACACTTTCTAATGCAAGGAAAGGGTGCAAGATTTTCTTTCAGGGAAGCAGTATGGTGATGGAGCTGTGCAGATTTGTCTACATTTCCCAACTGAAGATCAGTTCATGATGGATGGGATACAGCCATGTGCCTGAATAATTGGATTTCTGAATCTAACAGTAACATTTCTGTACTACTGCTGATTGGAAGAACACAGAAAAAAGCAAAACTAGAAGCACTGTTAAAAAAACCAACATTTTTTAATGGAAGATTCTGGATACTTTTGTTAGAGAACCCAGGGATGGGATTCAGCTCCAGTCTGTAAATACATCCATACAGACATCTACATGGAGGGGCTTGATTCAGTTGCTCTGTTGTCATCTGAGATGGTGTAAGGCATCCAGCCTGAGCCTCAGCTGCTTCTCCAGAAGGTCAGAGATCTACCATATGCCCCATGTCATATCTGCCAGCTTTGGACAGATGCCCTAGGGCACTAGATGCTTATGTTTAATCCCACTGGAAACTGTAGAGCTACTTGGTTCAATTTGAAAAACACATCTCATTTAGTCATCTGAATTCCCCTCTAGAGTCTATTAGCCGTATTAACAAGATCTCCACTCACCTGCAGACACAAAATTTAAGTGCCCACAAGCTGGGACTGTCCCACATCCCCCTCCAAAGAGTTTGATGTTCACCAAATGTAAAGACTCAATAAGAGGCATGTGAAAACATGGACCTGAGAAGCTTCACTGAGCCTCTCAGCAGATTAGTATTCCAGTTTCACTTCATTTAGCAATCCTTTAAATCATTTTAGCATCAACAATAACACTCAGGAACCAGGTTGTTTCAGCAGATGTGGTTGATTCACAGGCAAAGTTAAAGCCTAAACAAATCTTTCAGTGGCTATTTTTTGGATCTGATTCAGAAAATGTTCAGTATTCTTTAATGAAATTAGCATCCCTATTTCAGATTTAAATGATACAGGTTTAACAACTCTTTAAAAAAAACCCAAAAAAACCCCAAACATAAGAGCTTTACACAGCTGTACAGAAGACTGGTTCCTCCTGCCAGATTCAGAAGCTTGACAGCCACAGCCTCTCAGTCTACGCACAGGCTGTGCTGCTCACTAAAGCTTGGCAGCGTAAACTTCCTACTACAGAGCTCAGGTTCATGGCTTCCAGGGAAACGTGGATAACCATGCAAGTGTCAGCAACTCGTCTGTGCAGATGTTACTTGGCAGTCTCCTATTTTGCTCACAAAGGAACAAATCAAATATTCCTGAACAATATTTAAGCTATAAGTGCCTCTTGCATAAACAAATATTTTGAAGAGTAGAGGGAAGGAACCACTGGCAATCTGTAGGGTCTTTTCTGGCCCATGATTTTCAACATATTTGGAAGTGATATGAAAATAGAGTTAGGAGGGAGGAGGCAAAGCCTTAGTACTGGACTTTGAGCTACATTGCAAGTCTGCCTGTGCACATCCATGCACCTCACTGATCTGGACACGGACCCTGATGTACTGAGTTGACTCCCTGGCTTGACCTTGGACCACCACAGACTTGCGTGTCTGGCAGTCACTGACATGTGGCTGAGCTAGGTGACCACCACAGGACCTGCTCTGCTTACCCTGCTCAGGCCTTGTGGGACCATGCCGGCTCACCCTTCCTTGCGGAACAGCTTTGCTGCTCCCAACAGTACGTTATCTAGCGTGACAAAGGATTTCCTGTGAAGACTGTAGAATAACTGGCTAGGTAACAAAACAGCAATTAAAATTCAACGTAAACAAAGGTGAAATTATGTACATTGGGAACAACCATCCCAACTTTATACCAAAGATGGGCTCTGAGTTTATTTTTACAGCCCATAAAAACTGAAAAATATGAAGAGACTGATTCATTTCTGAGATTCTTGTTTAGGCATTCACTGTCTATCTAGCTATCTAGCTAGAAGTTATCTCATGAGGGACAAATAGGAGCCACTAAAAAGCAACAAAAGCCCCAGTGCTATTGCTGTATACCATTATGCTGTTTATGTGTATGTTATCCAGCTGGTTGGCTACATGTAGATCTTTAATAGCAACAGTACTTGGATTTCTAATCTCCAGCCTGTAAACAGTCTGTGAAGAATTTATACTGCATGTCAGTCAGTAAAATTGAAAGCAAATATTCTGTGCTCTGGCTTTCCTTGTCTGGCATAGAAGAAAACTGCATGCATTCATTCATAACAACCTGTGTCGGTCAGTTTGGGTTTTCCATACCATCCGGTCCCTCAAAAACTTTATGATGTCAGGACAGTAGCACCTTCACTGCACAGAAAGGGTAAATAAAGCAGACAACATCTAAGTAGCTTAACTTCTCTTAGAAGAAGACCTAGAGCATTTGCATTGCTTTAAACACAACAACCCAAATACTGCTAAAACTCGAAATATGGTCCTCACTGGAGTTTTGCTGTAGATGTCCACAAGGCTTACATTTCACTCTGTAATACTTCAGACATGGAAAGAAAGTTGCTCCTTTTAGGGGTGACTAAAACTGTAAGAAGCATATCTAATCACACTGAGTGTTCGCAGAAGCACACCATGACAAGAACGTGTCCTTTCATCCAGCATTGCCTCTCTGCTCAGGATAGTATTGATGGGTTCAGAGAAAAACAATATGAATTCAAATTTGGAGTACCAAAAAGCTTTTGTTCTTCCTACCATTTATTATTGTTCCTGTGTTTCATTGTAAATCTGTGCTTGCTGTTTATTGTGCTATAAAAATTGGTGTAATATGTATCAGCATAATATAGCATATTATGCTGTTGAATGAGATACAAAGATAACATAAAAGACAGGTCTTGCCTAAAACACGTGTGCTTGAAAAGGAACTAAAAAACAGAGGAGAAAACCCAAGATACACAGTGAGAGATTTCAGTTTAAATTTAGGAAAAAGAAGAGGCATTTGAGTTGCTATTTATATTCTCATAGAGGAGAAGAAAAAGCTTTATTTTCCCTAATGTGGAATTGTTTTAACCAGTGCAGCACAAATGAACTTGGTGGACTGACAATCCAGACCAATAGCTTTAACTTAAAACAATTTCTGTGTGTTTTGCTTTGGTTTTCCTTCAGTCACCTTTCAAAAGCAATAACAACCAAAACTGCCCATTCATCACCTTCTCTTTGATCCTCTCTCTTGATAGCAGCTATTTTGCATCTTTGTTCTAATCACTCCACCCCATTCCTTGCAGTAATATTAACGAGAAACTTCCTGTTCGTGGATGCCTTTCTGCAATGAATCCAATTACTGTGGCTCCAGGGAGGGGTTCAACGGGCAACAAATGCAACAGGGAAGACAGACTGGTGTCACAGATAGGTTTTCAAAAGCTGTTCGTAGTCCTTGAGGTTGTGAGGCAGGCAAAACAACTGCTACAAGTTAGAACAGGTGATTGCATTTTTTCAGGCCCCCAAAAATCCTTGTACAGGATGAACAGATTCTGTGTCAGTTCTTGGCCAGTGTGGACTGGAGAAATGTGCTTTGCCAAATAAAAACCTTGGAGATATACTATAATTTATGAAGGACATGAGCATCAATTCAAATTTCAAAAAAATGTAGTGAAAAATAAGCTGTTGAAAAACACACTCTCTAGAAAGACAGAAAAGCCTTAGTAAATCCTGTGATAGACATAGTTAATTGTATCTTTAAAAGGAATTACAGGCTAACCATGTTAGGAACTATCAAATCATATCTCTACTGTGCAAACCATTTCTCTAAAGAGTTCAGGCAAATGGTTCCTCGTAGTACCTGGCCTCAAACCCTGCTTGCCAACATAGCGATGGGATGCTTAAATTCAATGCTTTTCCCTGACTCCAACAGCTCAGCACCAGGCTGCAGGGGAGCGGGCAGGAGCAGGGGCTCACAGCCGTTCTTCCGCTGTGCCATACTCAGAGTATTAAAACTGTGAGGTAAATTTCTGATGAGCTGCAGATTTTTAAGGGTGTAAAGGTGTAAATTTGTCACCATTCCTGTTGTCTTTAGCAGCTTAAATGTGCAAGAAACATTCGCAGTATATTACTTTTCAAGTATCTCAGTTGTCTCAGTTGACATTCCTGTATTGGATTAACTTTTTACTGGATAGATGGAAGCTGCCCTGGAAACCTTGAAGCTTAATTTTCCTTCATATTCTGTGGTCTAAATCAACATTAACAGTATGTAAATTCTGCTCCGATAATGGTTTAAATTTACTTTAAAATGTCTTGGATTTACTTCATGACTTTCTTCAGCAGTAGGAGACCATTATCTGAACATAAACTCACAGTTTATTACCCTGATCACTTAATCACATCATTTTATCTCTGCAGCATGTAAATATAGAAACAATAAAAGGAGGAAGAACAGATTATGACAAGAGAGGAACAAAACCCAAAAGCATTTGAGACTTTCATTTTACTACCATAATGCAGCCTTTAAAAATAAGTTGGGAAGGTACCTTACAGGCTGGATTGTCTCCAAAAGGTAGAAGGCTTCTATCAACAGTTATCAAGATACCAGTATTAAAGTAATTTCTCATACAGAATTCAACATTAACAGTTTTTCAGTAAAGAGTTCAGACATAGAAGCTCTGTTTGTTTATATCATATACATTAGCATGCTTTAGAGACCCTTCTTCTGACTCAAGGCCTGATTTTGCGACATATGAGTTCCCCTCTTCTCCTGAGTTTCAAAATAAACAAAACCAACTTTTGCTTTCTTCAAAAGCATATCCTTCAAAACCAGTGGCATATGATAGTTTCTTTTTAAATACTTTTACAGTATTTATGCCCTTATTCAGTAATTTGTCATTTTGGTCTTCCAAGAACTTCCAATTAAAGCAATAAAGATGCACTGTAATTTATAAGATACCACTGTAGCTTTTTGCCTCACTGGTGCCTACAATATCCATAGCATAGCTATATACTGGGATATGTAGATTGTTTATAGAAGCTCTACAGCTGTTGAAGTGACATCACTCACAAATGTTTAAATGGATACCTGCAATGATACCACATTTAGTGAGATGAATTGATGTAATTAGTCTTCTGCAAAGGCTTCTACATATAATGGTGACAGAGAAACAGAAGCCTAAACAGTACAAAAAAAAAAAAACCACCAGCAATTGAATCAAAAAACACTGAATAAAGAGATTCAAATCATCTAGAAATCCAGCATTACAGTAAAATCATATGCAGTTGCACTAGAAATACGGGGTTTATCTTTTTATCAGGAAGACAATTTAGAAGCAGTGGGAGGAAAATAACAGTAGTATTCAGGGGACTGAAGAACAGGCAGAAGATAAGAAAAATCCTCAATAGCTCCACTGCCTTGTACTTTGAACAATAGTTTGCGTTATCACTACATGAACATAATACAGTAGTATTGTTATTAACAATGCCTCCAATTTATAGTCACTTTGCACTGGAGCAAGATCTTTTTCATAAAGTTACGAACAAATTATTGATATGAAGTGTATGGTTAAGCAGATCCCCATTTAACAAAGTTACTCAGCCAGTTTGCAAATACCTCAGTATATATAAACTGTGTTTACCCTTAACTCAAGCAGCTAGACAGTATTCAGGAATCTTTTGTTGGATCTTTTTCACTGGAAGAAAAATATCCGTTCTCTCTTTGCATATCATTGTTGTGCAAATCATCTATCCAAAGTCCTGCTTCCTAACACAGTATCAACACATGACAGCAGGAGGGTAACTTCCACATTCAGAAGCCTAACTCTATTTCCAGATAGGTCTGAGTTCAGAATTTCTGATCCATGTGGAATTGCAAGTACCAGATTTTATTTTTTGGTTTATCCCTGTAGTGAAGGGATATCCCTGTAGGCATGAACACAAATTCCATGTTTACTGTTTTCTGTTAAATGAGAATTATATAATTTCATGACAGTGGTAATGAAGAATTATATGTCATTAAGTAATGTGAATTAAAAATCCAAAAGCAGATTTGAAGGCTGTAAACCAGTGACTAAAACTTACTCCTTTTGGGTTCCCCTTCAGGCCACAGTGCTAGTGCTCTCCATTGCCCTTTCTAACTTCCTGGTTACTTTCACACATTCAGCCAGTCTGATTCTCATGCAATCAAATCAACATCCTCCTCCCTCCCTATTCTAGGAGTCACTCTGGTTTGATCTCCACTAGAGTGGAGCTGAAGCCTCCTACAACTAGGTCAATAATACTTTACCTTCATGACACAAATCAATGACCTAATCAAAAGTATTCTTCTAGTTCAAAGTTATTCCAAATATGTTGCTGGGTCAACTATGCACTAGTAGGCTTTGTCAGATTTGGCATTGCCTCTCTGTGCAGGTGATCTGTGAGACTCTCCACAGCTGTCTCACCATCCTTTTCACCAGTTTCTTCTACCCTTCCTCCTAGTCATCGATCTTGGTGATTGTTGGGCCTGGGATGCTGCAGGTTCCAATTTAACATTTTGCTTTATCTTCAGACTCTAAGCTCAGTTGGAATTTTTCCTAATCTTTTACTCAATCTCATTTGCCTTCCTCAGAGCCTGTTTTGTTCCACCCTTGGCCCTTTCTGTTGCTTCCACCATCTTGCGCACCAGCAAGGTATCACCACAGCCCACGCAGGAGCCAAAATTAGGCTTCCCAGATAAGGTCATTTGGTAGATCCTTTCCTGGTTTCCTCTTTTATCATTTTCCAGGCACAGAGCCAGGATCTGGGCATTTTTCCAGCACACATGCTGCTCTCCCACCCCACCCTGGACCTCATGTATTCGTGCCTACCTCACCTCTGGAGCTGTGCCTGGGGCTACACCCCTCACTACACCCCTGCAGTGGAGCCACTCCTGGTCCTGGCCCGAACACCTCTGCATTGGCCCCACCTGTGAAGCCATGCCCCAGGCTGCGCTCCTCCCCACACCCTTGGCCTTGTGCTTCGCAGATGGCTTCCTCATTTACCCAGCAGTGGAACCCAGCCTGGGTCCATCAAGCTCTAGTGCTTAATGGCTTGAATTTTGAATGCAGACAAAACATATACATAGGTACAATTATAATTTATTCTGCTTGAGAAATGGAGAGAACATGGGCTGTAACAACATGCTTCTCTCCCAGATAAGCATCAAAGATCTATCATGTTATGTACTTTTAATTGATTTGTAGGTTGATATAGTGATATACCATCCCCAGACACATCAGGCTCCTCTATAGGTACATCTTCCAGAACAGGTGTTCCTCTTCTCTCATGATGACTTTTGCTGCAGGAGCAGCAGAATATGATCACCACTTGTTTTGGGTCTGGCTGGGATGGAGTTAACTTTCTCTATAGCAGCTGCTAGCAAAGTGGTTTGCATTTGTGACTAAAACAGTGTTGATAACACACCAGTGTTTTGGATGTTGCTGAGCAGTGTTTACACAGCATCATTGCTTCTTTTCCCCACTCTGCCCCACCAGCAAGTAGGCTGGGGGTGCACAAGAAGCTGGGAGCAGACACAACCAGCTGACCCAGACTGGCTGAAGGGATATTCCGTGCCATATGACATTGTGCTCAGCAATAAAATCTTGGGTAAAGGAGGAGGAATGGGGGATGTTTGTGGTTAAAGCATTTGTCTTCTCAAGTAACTGTTATGCATGCTGAGGTCCTGCTTCCCAGGAAGTGGCTGGACATCTGCCTGACGATGGGAAGCAGTGAATTAATTCCTTATTTTGCTTTGCTTGTACATGCAGCTTTTCTTCACCTGTTGTCTTTATCTTGACCCATGAGTTTTCAGCTTCTGCTATTCCAAGTCTCTCCCTCATCCCTCCTGGGGGAAGTGAGAAGGAGACTGGGTGAGTGCTCAGCTGCTGGCCAGGGTCAGCCTGCCACAGCATTCAAACTACCTTGGCCTTGGCTGACAAAGTCTTTTCATTGTCCTGAATTAATACAGATTTGTCACCGGGGCTGATGGAAAACAGGTACAAGTGTCACCATCAGGGCATGGAGGAAGAACTGGTTTTTTTCCTCATCTTGAATGAGAAGGTGTTTGAATGAGAAAGTATTTTTGCTACCCTGACCTAATCATCCATGACAAGGGTTAATTGCAAAGGCAGAGAATTATTTCTGCCTCCTTTTTGAGCATCTTCTGCTGAGCATCACAGTGCCAAGGAAATAAAGGAGAGAGGGAAGAATTTTGTTCTCCTGGTAACAGGATTCAGCTCCTCCTTAGAAACAGACTGTTTTTTCATTACTATTCTTCCCATCCCCAGAACAGGATGTCCAGCTGCTAACAACATCATGATTTTTAAGATCGTACAAAAAGTAGCTACCATCACCAGAGGCTGCCCATACAGGGGAAAGAAGTTAAAGGTGATAAGAAGCTCCTAATCCTTCAGATTAATTATTTGTCCAACTGGGAGTCATACTACTACTTCCACTGCTGCTGGCAGCTGCTGCTGTTGCTGAGTAATAGTGTGTCACCCAGGTAATGCAACATGTTGATTTTTAACATGCTAAAATCCTGCCAGATTAAGGTACTCAATCCTACCAGTGCCATTTTCTATTTCCTGGGGCAGCAACTGATCTCAAAAACAGGCTGTCAGGTATACCAGCACCACTATGTAAGGATCCCTATAATGCCATAGGACTGGTATCAAAGGACCTGCAGGGCAGGCAAGTCCTTGCAAATTAGCCTGTGATACCAGATAGAATATCCATGCTACATGTGGCACAAAATCATTATTGTGCAGTTTTACTAATTTAGTAATGACTGCTGCCATGCTGATCACGTGGCAACATTTCCACCATCAAATCCAGCAGAGTAGATGAACATGATTGTTTACTGAATGTGCAAATCTCAGATAGATCCCAGCTGTTACTAAGGCTTTGCCATCTTGGTTCTGTATTGTCTCCTAAGAAAGAGGCTTTTATGTAGCTCATGTGAGCTGGTAAATAAAACAAGAAGCTAAAACTGAGTAAGTAATTTTGACAGCTCTTGTGCTATCAAAATGCTTTTACTAGGATTTTTGTGCTAGTAATTAAGAAAGTGGAACTCATCCTATCTCTATAGTGTTTTAAAACTTGCGTGTAATTCTTTTGTCTGATGAAATAGAGCTATATAAGACAAAATTTATGAATGGCATTACAGGAAAATGAGATCATATATAAATTTTTCAGCATGTTACTGGACCAAAAATTACCAGAAAATGCTGTAGTTATATTAATATATATATGCAGCCTCTAACACCTTCCCTGTGGATTATTGATACAATTTCTCTGTTTTTCATTATTCCTGATTTAAAAAAAAAAAAAAAAAAGTAATGGATTACATAGCACTGTTACTTTTAATGCACACAAATGTCATGTTTCTTTGAGTATGAAATACAAAGTCTGCAAGGTTCATTAACAAAGTGATAATTTGCAGAAAAACTACTAATGTAGTTAATTCAATTGGAACAGGAAAGACTTCTTAATTCTGCATCCCTTCAGGACCCAGAGTTTCTGTTAGCCTGCACTAAATTTTCTTAAATACAGGTTAACACAATTAGAACAATTCAAGCACAGATTTACCTGGGAGGAGAGCACCAAAGGTGCTGAAGTTACCCTACTAGCATTACGTGCTATTATCTTCAGTACTCACCATTAAAGAGCTCTGCGGAGCACACAGTTCTCCCTTACATGCTTACACAGACCGACTATTCATAACTGGCTGGATTTGGTGCCGCAATCAAAGGTAGCCAGGATGTTGAGCAGATGAAAGCTAGAAATGGCACAGCAGAGCTAGTCTACAGGAGAAATGCTTGTTCAGCAAAAATCTCATGCCACAAGGAGGAGGTAGGTAGAATAAAAGTGAAAACATTCAATTTTGCATCGTTGTTTGTTTATAACCTCTCAAAGCTGCTTATATTTCCCCACCTAGTTAAATCCTATTCTTTTACTACCGGGTGTACTGGAGAGAGTCCTCTGCCTTCAACCACTCCCATACTGATCCAGTTCTTTTAGTTTAATCCTGTTATTAATGTGCAGAGTTGCTACTTCAGTTTTTAATATGTTTAAAAGAATCTTTCCAAATGACTTCTTTTGCCTTTGCACCAGGGTTGTCAAACGGGGGTTGGCTGGGGAACCTGTAATGCACGACACAGGAAAGACAACCTTCTCTCCCACACTGCTCACACAGCTCCTGGTAGTGTTCGGGCTTCGGAATCTCAAGCCTGTGTTACTGTGAAACAGATTTACAGGTAGAAATAGAAACTGAATTACAGAATAGAAGTTTAGAATTTAATGCTAGAGTTTGTAAATCTCACTCAGATGCTAACTCCTTCTTTTGACAGAATTCCCTCTCTCCCCTCCTTCAAGACCTCTGTACCAGTTGCACATGCAAATCAATGAACTGTGAAGCCAGTTAGATATTTAGCATGAATTCAGCAAGGAGGAAAGAGAACGCACATCATTTGGCTTCATCTCTCCCATTAGTGCCAGCAGAGGCTCATGTGTTACATATCATGGTCTTAGTCACGTACACGCATGCCCACTGTTTCCTCAATTCACCACATTGATATCAGGATCAGATTACACCCAGGCCACATGGTAAATCTTTAGGGGGTTCATTTAGATAGTCATTCATTTTCACCACCTATACTAGGCTCTTAAAGTTTTTATCACTTTCCAACTACAACTCCATTGTACTCTGTGTTATAAATAGTACTATATACCTATTGTCTAGCACTGAGGAGCTCTGCAAAACTCCTCAAAAACAAACAACAACAAGACTGTAAAAAGAAAGTTTCAGAGTCATCACTTAAACAGAGCAGTAACATCGTCCTGGACTTTTTTTAATATATTACACATGTTAATAAAAGGTCTAATCATCCTGTGGAAGGAAATAACATCTGTACTTTCTGGTGTTCCTTGAATCAGAATTATTAAAGACATTTATCACTAAGGATGTATCTATATTGCTCACATATTTAATTTAAAAGATGGAAGAAAAAAAAATTACAAAAAAATCCTGTTCAAAGTATAACCTGTATTTATAGAATATCCTTTCTCATTAAGCATTGGGTATCCATTTCTCATTGAATTTAGTTAAGTGTCCTTGATGAGAGAGTAAACAAAAATAATTGACAAGCCTCATTAAATTCCTCTTAAAACATACAGCTGTTGACTTCAATGGGAGTTGAATCAAACTCTAAATTAAGAGCTGAATTGCTCAAGGTTAAAACAACTTGTTTCAAAGCCTGGGGACAGTTTGTTCATTTTTATACTGTATTGGTATTCTTCTTGTACTAAGTGTACAAACAGGTGGGATGGGATTCCTCTCACCTAACTTTAGACTTACACAGTGCACAATCAGAGCTAGTCATGCCAGACTCCCTTTATATTCAATGGAGAAAAGGAGCTTCTTTTAAGGCATGATTCATCTGACCTATTTTAGCTGTCTACTTTAGAATGAGATAAATTGTGTACTATAGGGATTTGGTTTTCTTCACTGAGAATAAAGGTAATTAGGCAAACTCATTTAAAGGGAGCTGTCTACGCTACAAGTGTTTACATCTAGTAAAATGAATACTTTCTCTGGCAGCTGAAGATATTTAGACTCATCAATGTATGTAGAAGAGAATTAGCTAGTGAGTTGAACTCAAGTACAAATGTGTCTTTTACTTGATCTTCCAGGTGGAACTTGCTTGCTATAAACAAAGCAAGGGTAAAATATTTTTTTGGTCAATAATACTCTTTATGTTTGTTCTTCTGATGTATTATATTTATATCTGACAACCTCAATAGCCACTGATATTTAAAAGAAGGATGAGAATGGGCTACTCCTCCAATTTCCACTGTTAGGGGTCTTTATGCAAACCAAGTAGAGTAACGATTTTGCCTTATCCTAGTGATCCTCCTGCAATAAAAGCCCTCTTGGAGTTAAGCACTGAAAAAGATCACAGAATTATCTGTGATATAATTAAGTTCTAGACAATCTGCT
Source organism: Strix aluco (assembly GCF_031877795.1). NCBI lineage: Eukaryota > Metazoa > Chordata > Aves > Strigiformes > Strigidae > Strix > Strix aluco. The sequence continues at coordinate 119,974,681 of NC_133932.1, forward strand.
TCTTAGCTGGAATGGAAGGCATTTTCACTCTACAACTTGTATTAATTTCCCCTGGTATATTTACAGAGGCATTCTGATTTTGCTGTAACATAGTTGCTGTACCCTATCCTCCGAAACAGAGCATGTAAATAAAACAAGAGTTTTCTCTGCGGCATTAATAACTGTACTTGCTTCAGGGTTTAAACAAAGCATGATATGCTTTTAGCTCAAACAATTTAACTAAAAATACCATTAACTTTTTCTGTTATGCAACTTTAGATTGTGAGATTTTTATTGTGTTTCATTTATTTTAACTTTCTAAATTAAATTAAAATTGAAGTAATAATTTTTGCAAGATTTACTGCCTTTCTTCTTCACTCAGCACTGGAAATCATGAGATGCCAAAGACACCAATCACTGTTGCTGATAGTTACTATCTCTGATAATCTGGTTATTATTCTCTAGTAAAAGATGAGCTGATGTATATGATGAAACAAACTTTCTCAGAATAGGTTACATTTACATCTTGAAGTCAGTACACAGAAGCATTATGTATCTCTGGAAATCTCTGTTTCAAAGATTTAAGTGTGATATATATGCTATAAACCACTGGGAATCACAGAAGCATAAAATAATCTAGATTGATTCTGGGAGGTTATCAGGTTGAATCCCCTGCTCAAAGCAGGGCTAACTTCAATGTTAGATGCTCAGTGCCTTCCCCAGTCACGTTTTGTGTATCTGCAACCTCCCTAGACAACCTGTTGTACTGTGGAATCAACCATGATTCCATCATTGGAAGTGTTCAAAGTCAGGCTGGGCGGGACTTTGAGCAACCTGATCTAGTGAAAGATGTTCCTGACCTTGGCAGGAGTCTTGTACCAGATGATCTTTAAGGTCCCTTCCAACCCAAACCATTCTATGATTCTATTAATTTTTTTTTATAATGGTGAATAAGAATTTTCTGATGCAATTTATGTCCATTGCTCCTTGTCCTTTTGTGGTGGACCTCCAAGAATATCTCTTTGTAACCACCCACTAGAAAGTTGCACACAACAATTAGATCCCTTTAACCTTTTCTTCAGACTGAACAAACCCATTTCTCTCAGCCTCTACTCAAGTGTCACAGGCTGCAGCCTTCTAGTCAGCTTTCTGCTCCTCCACTGGACTTGCTCCAGAATGTTAATGTTTCTTGTATTTGGGAGTCCAAAACTGGACACAATATTCCAGATACAAACTCTTGAGTTCACAGGGAATAGCCACTTTCCTTGGCCTGCTGGCTACCCTCTTATTGATGCAGCCCAATACGCAGTTAGCCTTTGTTGCTGCAAGGGCACATTGCTGGCTCATGTTTGGGTTGTTCACCATGACCCCCAGGTCCTTTCCTGAAAGACTGCCTTCTAGCCTGCCAGTCACTAAACTGTATGGTGGCATAGTATTTTTCATGCCCAGATAGAGCTTTAGATGAGTTTTACTTGGCTTTTTTTATTTGCCTTTTTTTACTTGCTTTTTTTTTTGTTACTTGCCTTTTGAACTTCAAGAAGTTTCTGTCAGGCTATTTCTCTAGCCTGTTGAGATCCCTCTGAAGAGCTGCCCTGCCCTCCAGCACACCATCTTTTGCCCACAATTTAATGTCATCTGCTAATGTAGTGAGGATGCATTCCATCTCATCATTCAGGTCACTCGTGAAGAGGTCGAACAGTACCAGGTTCAGTATCTAACTCAGAGGAATACTACCCCTAACTGGCTGACAGTTAGACTTTCAGTAGTAACCAGAACTCTTTGAGCCTGATGGACAAGTCATTTTTTTCAACCTTGTATCCACCCATCCTGTCCATCTCTCTCAAGTGTAGTTACAAGGATACAACCAAAGATGGTCTTGATAGTCTTGCTGAAGTCAAAATAACCAATATCCATTGCTCGGCTCTCATCCCCAAAGCAGTCATCTCATCACTGAAGGCAGCCAGGTATCTGTGGTAAAGCCATGTTGGCTGCTCTTAAATGGTGTTAGGTTTTTTGTGAAGAAGGAACAGATATATCACTCTACACAGCCTTAGCAATTCCAGGGGCTATAGATGGCTTTATGATGCAGCAGTCAGATTTAGGCTAGCAGAGGGAAGCACAGGGACACTTGAGCTATGTCTATACTGTCATGTTAGCTTGGACCTGACCTTGTATGCCTTGCCTATATTCCTCATGTGCTGGTTCACATAAGCCTGAGTCTAGCATAAGCAAGAAAGCTGGCCTGGTAAGGAATTAAGGTACATCTAGAGGAGTTTTGAGTTTGAACCTAATTCCTGTTAGCAGTTTGGATGTAAAAAATGCACAAGTCATTTGAATTGGCCTACTCCCAATCCTATAAAGTTGTCCTATCATACAGAGCAGCCTCATCTATCCCTCTGTACGCCCTTGTCTCTTGACACCACTCTGATTCAACTCTGAAACCCCTTTGACATCTGTAGTTGATAAGCTGCAAAATTTTCAAGACTTTGACAGTGAAGAATGTCTGGTATCAACAAGGGATCTGTTTGGCTCCCAAGGATATAACATTTAGTAGTATCTGTAAATATCTGGAAATTGGGAATGGCCAGTCCAAGATCTCATGGCAGCTGGTCATGATCACATTAGAAAAACAGCTGAACAGAAGGCGTAAATAAAGAAAAAACCTGAAGAATCTTATCTAAGACAAGGAGCCCTCTGCAGCCACATAAAACACGTATTCATGACTGCAGTTATGGATCTAGCTGTGTGGCAGGTGAAATCCCGGAGACAGATCTCTAACACTGAGGCATTACTGTTCTCAAAGAATGCCCAGCTGAGGCTCCACAGCTGGTTCAATGCACAGCCCATCCAGAAGCAATGGTACCCTGCCATGAGCCCACCTCCCCAGGCTTCACATACATGCTCTCCAGGTATGTTCATTAGAACATGCAAATGCTCATACTGGTTCAGACCACATGTCTATCTAGCTCAGTATCCTGTTGCCACAAGTGGCCATAAGCAAATGCCTAAGGAAGAACGAGAACGGGGCAAGTGTACATGAAGTGCTTTCAAAATGTGTCTATTCTCAGCTCAGAGTTTTTCCCAAGTGGTTTCTTTATTAAATAATCTTGAACGAATCTCTCTTTTAACTACTTCTACGTCTCCCCTTGAAGACTTTTGCATCCATAAAATCCTGTTGTTTGCATTGAAGTCAGCTTCTATTAGTTCCATTTGATGGCCCCTCATTTCTGTATTTGAAGAAACACCAAAGTCAATTCCTTTCCACCCTTTCTATGTCATACAGAAATATAGAATATATAGAATCCCATATTCTAATTCCATCATCTATATAGGGAATATTTATGAATATATATTCAGAATATATAGATTAAGCTATTGTATGTGAATAATATAATCTATATTCCGTACAGAATTTCATATTCATATACAAGCTGTAGGCAAACCATGGCTTTATTTTTGTTTCCTAATAAATTCTAATATTTGGGTTGTTTTTCTGATGTTTTCACAAGTTATGGATATTATAAAGACTTTGCTTCTAAATGTTAATAGCCAGCTCGGAGTCCATCGCTTACATATGAAAGCTAGCTTATATGTGAAGCTAGGATTTTTTTTCCACACATATTTCTTAGTCAGTCTGTCTTACAAAGGCCTCTTGTGGTCCCTTGCAGTCTGCCTTTATTCCTACTAGCCTGAATATCTTCATATCACAAACTTTCGTATCACACCAGCAAACTTTCTCATCTCACTACTAAATTCTTTTTCAGGTCACTTAAGAGTGTAATGAACAACACAGACCCCAGAAGAGAGCTCTGGAAAGACCAGTGGTGACCTTCCTCCACTGTAAGAAGTAACCAGTCCTCTTACCCTCTGCTTCCTAACTTGTAACCTGTTATTTACCCATAAAAGGACCTTTTATTTAATCTCATGACTACTAAATTTCCTTGGAAACTGTTGATGATGGTGTGCTGGGTTTGAGTGTGTGGTGGGGTTTTTGGTAGCAGGGGAGGAGGCTACAGGGGTGGCTCCTGTGAGAAGCTTCTTGAAGCTTCCCCCAGTTCCAAGTCGGACCCACCTCTGGCCAAGGCTGAGCCAATTAGCAACAGTGGCTGCACCTCTGCAATAATGTATTTAAGAAAGGGAACCTGGCAGGAGGAGTTGGAGTTGTGAGGAGCTGTGAGAAGGACACCTGTGCAAACACTGAGGTTAGTGGAAGAAAGAAGGAGGAAGGCGGTGGAGGTGCACCCAAGCAGAGACTCCCCTGCAGCCCGTGGTGAGAGGGCAGGCTATCCCTCTGCAGCACGTGGAGGTCCATGGTGGAGCAGATGCCCACCTGCAGCCCGTGGAGGACCCCACGCCAGAGCAAGTGACTGCACCCAAAGAAGGCTGGGACTCTGTGGGAAGAAGAAGCCCCCACTGTTGCAGTTTGGTGCTGAGAGGACTGCAACACGTGGGGGTGACCCATGCCGGAGCAGCTCGGGAACAGCTGCGGTCAGTGGGAAGGACTTACTCCGGAGAAAGTTTGTGGAGGACTGTTTCCCATGAGAGGGACCCCATGCTGAAGCACAGGAAGAATGTGAGGAGTCCTCCCCCCGAGGAGGAAGAAGCCATGGAACTGACCATAACCCCCATTCCCTGGCCCCTGTGCTGGTGGAGGAGAAGGCAGAGGAATCAGGAGTGAAGTGGAGCCCAGGAAGAAGGGAGAGGTGGGGGGAAGGTGTTTTTAAGATGTGGTAATGCTTCTCACTGTCCTACTCTGTCTGTTAGGTGTTGGTTTTGTTATTGTCTGAATTAAATTGATGTTCTTTTTTCTTCCCCTAACAAGTCTGTCTTTTGCCCATGACCATAATGAGTGAATCATCCCTCTCTGTCCTTATCTCGTTTTCTGAGCCTTTTGTACTATTTTCTCCTTCTCAGTCCTGAGGGGGGGAGGGGGAGTGAGCAGCTGCATGGTGCTCAGTTGCTCTCTGGGCTCAAACAATGACCGATGGTACTGTCAAAAGTCTTCAAAATTCCAAGCAGATTGGATCAACTTGACTGTCCAGATATTTGCTGACACCCTTCAAAAAGAGGATTATAAAGGACTTCCCTTTTTAGAAGCCACATTGACTCTTCCGAGGTAACTTGTATGAACCCAGGTAACTACTCATTCTGCCCTTTATTAGTCTTTTCACAAATTTGCCCAAGAGGTTTGTTGTATAATCCCATAGTTCCCTTGATTCTCTCTGAAAACTATTTTACAGCTGGTATCTATTTGCTACACTCTAGTCCTCAGGTATCAAGACTACAGTGAGCAGTTACAGACTACAGTAAATCTTCTTAGAACTACTGGATGAAATAACTTCTAGTATTGGTGAGTTGTTAATGTTCATCTTGCCCATTTGTCACATAACCTCTTTTACAGTCATTTCAGTTTCAGTCAGATCCTCTTCTTGGAAAAGTATTCTGGCATGTGGGTTTTCCTAGTTTCTTCCACAGTGAACATCAGTTTCTTCTCAGAAAAGCTCTTCTGCTCTCTGTAGTGCTTCTTTTATACCCTGATCATTGATCAACCCTACAGACTTTCTGATGAGCTTCTTGATGTGTTTGAAGAAGGATTTAGTGCTGGTTTGGAGACCTTTAGCAAATTGCTTCTTCCAACTTTCTTTTTCTTTTTGGTCTGCTTAATTTTATTTTTATGTGTTATCAGACAGAATGTATGAATTTTTCTATTTTCTTCATTTAGGTATGACTTCAGTGTTTTGAAGGTTGATTCTTGCTTCTAATAACATGTCTTCCTTACTGTTTAGTCATGCCTGGTTCTTCTTACCTTTACTCAAGCCTGTCTTAATAGGTTGCGTGCACTGGCATATAACCTTAATATATTAAATGCATAATTCTGCCATGTCCCAGGTATTGGCCTCTGGTGATTACATTTATGCACATGTTAGTTAAGGAGGAAGAGAAGGTTACATAGTTCCTGCCAAGAGCACAGGTGTTACACGCAGTACTAGCCAAACTGTGGCTCTGACAGTCAAGACATCAGACCTACAACAAAGCAGAAACCCTGCGTCATTTCAACAAAACATGTTCCCCCTCCCATTCCAAGCAGTGGTCTTATACTACAGATATGTACTGGTAACCATATTCTTCATATGCCTCTCCAGGCCACAGCCCTCTACAGCAACCCCGAAAATCCCAACCTGCTTGTCCAGTGATGGATCCTGCTCACAATCTTCTCTTCTCTCCAGTCTGGAGAAGGTGCAGTCCCAATGAGTATTCAAAATGAAATTAGTGATTAACTGAATCCTAAAAGTAAGGGAGTGTGGTAGTTTGACCTTGGCTAAATGCCAGGTACCCACCAAGTCGCTCTATCACTTCCCCTCTCTTCCCCTTTTTTCTCAACAGGGCAAAGAGGGGAAAGAAAATAAGATAGGGAAAAAAAACAACCCTTGTGGGTAAAACAAAAGCAGTTTTAACATAAGCAAAGCGAAGCAAAGGTCCGCATGCGGAAGCAAAAAAAAAGAAAACAGATTTATTCTCTACTTCCCATGAACAGGCACTGTCGGGCCTTCTCAGGAAGCAGGGCTCCAATATGCATAGTGGTTGCCTCGGAGGACCAAGGGTGACCCCACCCCCTTCCTCCTTTCTCCCAGCTTTATACTGAGCAGACGTCATATGGTCTGGAATATCCCTTTGGTCAGTTCGGGTCAGCTGTCCTGGTTGTGTCCCCTCCCAAGATCTTTCCCACCCCGTCCCACTGTGGGGGGGAAAATGTCGGAAAGAGCCTTGGTGCTGTGTAAGCACTACTCAGCGGTAGCCACACCACCAGTGTGCTATCAACACCCTGCCAGCTCCCAACATAAAACACAGCACCATGAGGGCTGCTATAGGGGAAAACCAATTACAGCTCAGTCAGACCCAGTACAGGGAGGTAAAAGGACAGACAGCCAGTCATAAGCAAAAAGCAAAATGAAGGGGTGTCATGGAGTCATTGTCCAAAACAGCACCAAATACACTGAGAGTAGAGTCACAAAGTGCAAGAGTCATACTGCAGCCACTATTTCAGAGATGCCTCTCATGGCCACTTTTCCCTGCTGCCATCCAGTGCTGATACGATTTGGGGATATCACTCTTACGTTCCTTCTGGTAGGCAAAAAACAGATCATATTTTGCCATGCTGCCCTTTTGCCATTCTAAGGGATCAACAAGTCTATTTCAGCAGAAACAACCCTGTACTGGAAAAAAATGAAGAGTTTATAAAGACAACGTATGGGGTGAGAAGACATCAGGATTAGAGGCAGCAGCGACAAGCAGTACTTGTAAGGTGAGGAAATCTGCCATGTTGGCAGGGCAGAGTCTAGAAGTGGGGGAAGGGAGCAGCTAACACTCAAGCGATTAGGAGGAAAAGAAAAGCGGGTGAATGAGAGACTCGGCGAGAGGAAGTGCTTGAGGAAATTGTGAGAAGGAGCAGTCTGCAGCCACACAGGCTGCAAGATGTGACTTGTGAAGGTGGTGTACCTTGAAGATTGGCTTTCCCTGTGGGAGCAGGCCTACTGCCTGTGGCGGTTTCAGGGTGGACAACAATGGCCTACAGTCTGCAACCTGCTCAGCCCGGTCCTGGCTCCCTCCTTGCCTCACAAGAGGCCACACAGCACACAAACGGCTATAATAACATGAGCAGTGTTTGGATGTTGACGTCCAGGCAATCTTCAAAGTGTACCACTTCACAGTTAAAATGCCTAAATGAAAGTCCAAAGCTCTTTTGAAGTGAGAGCTGAGGGCTCAGTGACAGATCCTGGAGGACACTCACTGCTCAGTGGAAATGCACTGCTCAGTTGGAAATGTCTACTGTGGCATGCACCGCAAGCCATCACACCCCCTGAAACTCAGCAGGACCTCTAGTTGTTAACTTAATACACATAAATCAATAATGACTATTAAGAGTAAACTGGAATACAAATGATGGGCTTGTTAAACAGAGGGAGAGGCACTGCTTTTGTTCTTATGAGTAGTATGATCAAACTATTTTTGACCTAGGTTAGTGTTAGAAATATTTATTTCAAACACAATAAGCAGATTTAATACATTTTAAATGAAAGATGCTTCATATTTATTCTTTGCCTTGCGTGAAGCCTTTTTCACTTAGCACAGGGAGTTAATTAAACTAGCCTTCACTAATCTGTGTGACAATTTACACAGTAATTAGTTCAACAGGAACAGACAAGACCTTACAGTTCTTCCAAGCCTCAAAGCTGATACGAGCCTCAAGGCCAATTGCTACAAGATTCAACCAACCCTCCTGCACATTCCCCTCAATTCCCTAGCTACAGATCAACTTTTAGAAACAGCCCCTCTGGCTTTCTGGAGTCCTACACTTTGAAATCCTTCACTGAGAGTAAGTGGAGTTAACACCACCCATTAGTACAACAGTATTTGTGAAAGGTAGTTTTTGAAGAATTTGCCCTATAATTAAGGTATGTGTGTCAGCATCCTCTTTAGTGGCATTGGCAATTAACATTACTAATAGACGTCTCATGTCTGCAGCCTCTTATATGCTATTTTGGCCCTCTGTTTCAGGTTTCTAAACAGAAGAAATGCTACTCATTTACAAGAAAACACTTCTGTATCTTTCTGGAACAGCTGTTAGCTAAAAATCACAGAAAAAAGTTAGAGCGTGTATCCTGTCTTAAGTTTATGCAACAGAAATTAAAATAATAAGGTGCTGGAGAATCTAAATGCTAGAATACAGGCAGTGTTTCCTTGCCATCATGATCCATATATGAAAAAGACACAAACTTTAAAGTGAGGTGGAGTAATGAAGAGAGATACAGAGAAGTGGTTATTTTTCACAAAATAAATTTCTGGTAGAAGACTCCATAGATAGCAGCTGTTTCTAGTCATGATTCAACACACATTTGGTAATGCTGATATGACACACCAAAGATGCTGTGTAAAATGAAGGTCTTCTTGCCATACAAGATGGCTATGCCCAAATCTCTAAATATTCTGAATAAAAGCCATTGAAATAATAAGCACTGTGATGTCTGGCAGCAACTCTCTAAAACCACTAGTGTACATACTTGTCACTCTTCTAAATAATTCCATGACTTTGTATAGAATGAAAAACTTATTTCTTGTTATTACCTGAAAGATTATACATTGCTCATATATTACATGAACACGTTGTCCCTGCTCCCCTCTGCACTGAAAATATGCTAACGTACATTTTGGTGATGAAAAAAAAAAAAAGGCCACTTAATCAGATTGCTAGAAATGAAGAAAAAGGATGACAGAAACTTAGAAATAAAATTCCACTCTTGACTTACATGCAGGGTAGATACAATTACAAAGTCACCAAATTTATGGGGGAATGTCACCCTTTCTTTGTAAGGCCTGTTGTACATAACTTCCTTTCCAAACTCGTAAGAACATGTACAACTTTCCTATGTATTCTGTGTGTATGTATTTTTTATCATAGAATCACGGAATCATAGAATGGTTTGGGTTGGAAGGGACCTTTGAAGGTCAACTAGTCCAACCCCCCCCTGCAATGAGCAGGGATATCTTCCACTAGATCAGGTTGCTCAGAGCCCCGTCCAGCCTGGCCTTGAATGTTTGCATAAGAAGTTAAAAAACCACAACTTCACCAGTAAGATAAAACATTGTTTTTAAGGCAAGAGTGGGCATTGATGAGGTTCATTGCAATGGATGTATGGAAAAAATGTTACCACGTTTCCCCTCAGCTCTGGGAGCAGATCCAGCATGATGCAGAAGTGCTGTGAGCAATTGGTTCCCATACCCTGCAGGTGCCAGGCAGAAAGGGACAGTGATGTCTAATCCGCTGCCTGGGAGAGTCCCAGGAAGAGCTCCACACACTCAGCTTCTGCTGGTAAAACAGTCACTCCACTATGCTCAGCGCAACAGAACAGGGAGGACAGGACGTTCACCTTTAGAGAGAAGTTCTGTAAGCTCCTAATGCGCCAGTGATGGCTGTGGCTTTTGCACCTTTAGAAACAACATGCTTAGACTTTACCCAGAAGCATTTCCTATATCCTATTAAAAATTCACTGTATTTTTTTCTCTGTGGGGGACACCTCCTCTCGACATCTTCTAAACATCACAATTCTTCATAGCTTTCATCACATTTTCATCAGTTGTTTCATAGCCTTGTTTTTGCTGTTTGGTAACCAGGAATCATGTAAGCTCCTCTTTGGGCCAGACTAGTGGTGCCAGAAGCTACACCAAAACAAGGAACATCCTGCAACCTGTTATTGCTGCCGTGCTCTAAGGTCCTTATTTCCACATGCACCACACGACTTCCTAGTGGGGAAGCATTCCTCCATGGCCCCACGTCAGCCTGCTGCGGAGTGGGAAGGCGGCTGTGTGCAGCTCAGCCCCGCTCTTGTGGCACACTGCCGTGCCGTTTCCATTGACTCGCTTTTCCGTAACAAAAATTGGGTTTAATTTTCTTTCTCCATACAGCCGTGCTCACATCTGCAGTTTGGTCCTGAATAAAGCCTTTCTTTGACAGAAAAATTTCAAAGGACATTTTACTAACAATTCAACTAGTACAGCGTACTAGATAGACACGTACTCTGGAGAAACACACCTGTCTGTGCTGCTCCCGCCAGCACAGAGCTGAGCAGCGTAAGAGCCGCCAGAATTAAATCAGGGTGAAGTCACTTCTGAGATGTGGTTCTAACGCCCAGATCAAGGACTTCTGGTCTCTACTCTTTCTTCGGGAAAACCTTCAAGGAGAGTAAACATGAAACTCTGCCCCGTTCTCCCCCCGTGGAAGTTACCGCTTTGCCTCCACTCCGCAGGGCTGTAGGCCTGTGCCCCTGCAGCGGCAGGACGCTGCGGGCCGCGCTCGCTCCGGGGGACGTTGCCCAACGCTCGCCGGGACGGGACGGGACGGGACGGGACGGGACGGGACGGGACGGGAGGGTACGAGGCGGGGCAGCACCGTACGGGGAGGGGCGGGGCGGGACCCTACGGGGCGGGGCGGTACGGTACGGGGCGGCCGCGGCGCCGGCTCCCGCCGTCCAGAGGGCAGCCTGTCCCAGGGGTGCCGGTGTGCGCAGTGCTCCCGGGGCTCGCCATGCCGGTGTCGCTCCAGGCTCCGAGGGGGTCAGCGCCGCCCGCCTGCCTCCGCCCGCCCGCCCGGAGATAAGCAAAGCCATGACCGCAGCGCCTCGGGGGCCAGATCTCAGTTTTTTAAAGGAGGAGGAAGCCAGGGCGATTTTTGAGGTGCTGCAGAGGGACTCGGAGCTCCGGCGGGCCGAGAAGGACAGAGTCAGGTACCAGGCTTAACGCCCGCCCGCCGCACGGCGCGGGGCCGGCAGCGGGCTTGCGGCGGGGCAGCGGGCGGGAAAAGGGGCGGCGGGCGGCCGCCCCGCGGAGAGGGGTGTGCGCCGGCCGAGGCGCCGCGGGGCTGCGCGGGCCGGGCTCGCTGCGCGGGCGGCTGCGGTCCTGCCGCGGCTTCGGGGGAGCGGGAGCGCCGCCCGCCAGCGCCGGCTGCCGCGGGGCCGCCGGAGCCGCCCGTCCCCGGCATCCGCAGCATCGGGAGGCTTGGGAAACGCGTGTTGTGACAGGGGCGGCTCTGAGTCACGGCTGCTGCTCCGCGTGGCTCCTCGCCTTCCCCGAGGAGGAGGAGGCCACGTCGGCCTCCGCGTGTCGCTGGCAGGGGTGTAGGCTCAACACCGGTACCCGGGAGACAACGGCGACGGGGGAGTTTTGCGGGACCTTGCAGGGAAACGTGGCGGCTCTGCGGCTCCCGGGCAGATCCCGGAGCCGATCCTGGCAGCTTTTGGAAACCAAGCCAGGCACCCCCCTGACTGAAAGGTTGTTTGCAAGACCCTTCCAAGTGACTTAACTGCATTCCCTCCGCATTCAGGTACACAAGTCACAGCATCTTCTATGAGCCATGTGAAGAAATAGAACAGCCTCGACCTCGTTTCTAGCTCCTATCTCCCCTGTCTGCAATCACCAAAGCTATTTGTGAAGATAGTGAAAGCAAAGGTCAAGGAATTAATGAAAGTTTTTGCTGGAAAATGAGCCCTTTATTATTAAAGGTTATAATTTCTTCCTCTAGATGAGACTTGAGGTACCTTGTGGACAGTTTGCAAGCAAGAGGCAGTGTCCTCTCGGATTCCCAAGTGGGCACTTTTTACAAGTAATGCTTTCATGTAAGATGTAGAAGGAATGTTAATGAGTAACATTTCTGTCAAGTGGATTTTTGTACTGTGTATTTCTTATTTCAGTCAAGTGGATTTTATGATGGTCATGGTTAAACATTATGTGTCAACACTGACTTGCATCCAAAACTTGTTTTCTGCAGCATGTGAACCCAGACTGAGTTACATTTAGTGATTTCTTTCTTTCATAATTTGGCATTGCCTCTCTTTCTTTGATTAATTCCTGTTCCATGTGTCCCATTATGAGCCAAAAAAAAAGGAGGAATATTTTGCTAGATATGGAGAATTACATGGCTGGATAGTTGTAAGTTTTAACTCTGGGTGAGACTAAAGCCAGAGCAAGTACAGTGAAGCTTCCAGTGCTGTAGAGAGGCTTGTGAAGCAATAGCCTACTCTTGAACTCAAGGCTTTCACCTGCCCCAAAACTTGTATTTGTTTCTCTGTCTGCATACTTAGGACTTTGTCAATAGAAAGTGGTCTCTCTTTATGCAAAAGCAGTCAAAATAAACATGGTATAAGAGGACGTTTCTGGTGATGCTTTACTGAGATGGAGTCTACTTTAAATCTCTGTTGAAGAGGCATCTAGAAGTTGAGCAGAAGATAGGTGAAGCATGTGTGATCAAGGTGCCATACTGAAACCTAGGTTAAACCCTAGATCTGTCAAAGGCTTTGGGCAAGTTTCTTAATCTCTCTTGGGCCTAATAAAAGTACTTTCTTTCTCACTCCACTTGTCTACCTGGTCTTATTTAGACTGTAAGCTCTTCAGGCCAGGGGACTCCCATCAGGAGCAGACAGGTTCCAGTCTGTGTGGTGTTGCCCTGTGCTACTGTAATCTACGTAATAACAGCGATCACCCTGGAGGGCCAAATCCTGCAGTTCCTATATGACCGCAGTGAGCTTCAGAGGCTCTAAACAAAATTGCATTTGCTCCTCTTGGTCCCATATGCCTGCCCCCTTGGCTCTATGTCATTCTTATTACTATTATTTTGAAAATTAACTTTGTACACATTTTTTTCAGTTCCAAAGTTTTAAAATAATGCCTGAGCACTGTGGCAGCCCATTCCTGGGATGCTTTCAAAGTGTGATTTTGAAGCTATTTGATTTATGCCAGCAATCAAATGAGGCATATAGGAGATGTTGTGGAATGGAAGGAGCAGTTTCATCAATACTGCTTTTTTGCATGAAGTCACTGAAGTGAGTTGTCCCCCGAACTGCTCTTGAGCATGGTTTTGGATAAAGCTAGTTGGAGCTGGGCAGGACTGGGAGCAAGTCAGTAATAACCAGTGGGCTCATTGGTCAAGTTTGTTCAGTGACCATCTTTATTTACAATATAGCATGTCCTTGTATAGACCAATCTAGACTGGATTGACGGGGAATGAAGCATTTGCTGGCAGACCACAAGTCAGGTCTTAATGACTGCCCTGATTTTGTGCATGCTGTTTGATCTCATACGAGCAAGCACATAGCTGTCTGGAAATCTCTTAAAAGATCAATGAAAATTTGAAATCCATTCCCAGATACAACTCTGGAATCAAAAAAGCAGGTATGGGCTTTTCTCTTTTTACAAGCTGCTTTTCTTATATTAAAAAAAATGTAAATACCAGTTAATTTTTGAAAGACAGAAATAAGATCAAAAGATGAATCTTGACATCCTGCATGGCTTATCATGTCCAACAAATGACAACCATGATTCAAGGGAGCTGATTTTCACATAAACATGAATGTATTGCAGTGCAGCATGAAATACTGACCTCCTCAAATTCCTCCTCAAGTGCATTGAGCTCTCAGCTATGTAACCATAATTGTTTCCAGACAAATATATATTTTTTCTATTCTGATTGCTTGCCTACACTGGAAACTTGATAGAACCACCAGATCTCTCTTCACCCAGACAGCCCACGCCTTTGTGAAATTAAACACGTATTGGGCCATTCTCTGGGAAAAGGTTAGTTGCTTTATACAACCCCTTTTCATCTCCCTTTCTTCTTCTCTCTGTGGCCTTTTGTGTGGAGCAGGAATGTGTGACTTATGTGGCCAATTGTGCACATTCGTGTAGCTGTAGGCCCCACTTTGTGCTGTCCCTCCCCATTCCTCCAGATGCCCCAGCACATCCTCTGGGTACCGTCAGCCCTTTCTCGTCTCCCTTGGCAGGCTTCAGACCTCTAAGCCTGGCTTGGAAGACCTCTCAGTATTGCTTTCCCTTTTATGCAGAAATGAACTGTGTGACCTGTTGGACCTTTATTTGTTCTTGCTACTGACAGGGAGCTGAGCTCCTGATGTGCCCTGGGCTACTGGTTCCCAGGACTGCATTTTTTTGCCGGTTTTCTCCTTTTCAGTGCCCTCTCGTGGCTCCTCTCAGCAGTACCTTTGAACAGCAACAGCAAACCAGCCGTACCTGACTCCTTCTCCCACAAAACAGGTTCAGAGAAGCAGCAGCAGTCAGCTTTGGTATAACTCACATGACTGTTCACTGACATATACACTAAAAATAATTTAGAAACTTAGTAATCACGTATTTAATAATTTAAAAGAAAAAAAATACACATTAGTTTTGGATTTGGGTAACACCCAGCTTCAGTGTTCTTTGTTGTTCATCAAATCCAGTCTCATTCGTAATACCAACTTGGAGAAAACCTCATTTATCATAACCGTTGGTGTGGGAGAAAAAATGGAATATAGGGTCAATATTAATAGATATGCATCATTCCATAATAATAACTGCAATGTTAAGACAGAAGTCCAACTCAAGTCACAAAATGTTGTTTTAGTAAGCCTGGTTAATGAAACTGATGATTTTGTAGATTCTTGTGGAAGAAGGTGCCTTCTCCCAAATATTTCAATCACAGTTAGATGCCCAGGAGGAGACAGGGAGAAATCCAGCATGTTCAGAGGGCAGTATCATGTTCCAGTGGCTCACTAACAATTCAGTTTCCATAAGGACACAACGAATGCTTGCTGTAGGCACAGTTATTAATACCACAGGTCAACTTTCCACACGTAATGAAATAGGCCTGAAAATCATGACATAAAAACATTCCAGGTCATATTCGACTTCTGGTTTCAAGGCTTCGGGGTGCACCCAGCTCCTCTTCTCAAGCTTTGTTCTGCAGCTGCTGGGGACAGAAATTAAAAAAAGAATTGACAGCTGATATTTACATGCAGAGCCCCAGGTCCTAAAGGCTTAATAAACCTGCAGGTGCTTCTGTTTTCTGTCCTTTCTCCAAGAAGCTGATGGGCAGGGTGACAAGGGAGGCTGGCTGCTTCCCATCTCTTCAGGACAGCACTTCCGAGCCTGGCAGGCAGCAAAGGGACTGGCAGTCCCTGCAGGAAGGCTCAGCAGCGGTAGGGCATTAAGCAATGGGATACAGAGGTGGAGCTCAGCCT
Source organism: Strix aluco (assembly GCF_031877795.1). Classification (NCBI taxonomy): domain Eukaryota; kingdom Metazoa; phylum Chordata; class Aves; order Strigiformes; family Strigidae; genus Strix; species Strix aluco. The sequence continues at coordinate 119,990,220 of NC_133932.1, forward strand.
TTTATCTCCGAGGCAGCTCCTCCCTCTGCAGAGTGTGGAGAGGCAGACAGTGCCCAAGCAGGTGTCTTTCCTGTCATCTTCAGGGCTCCAATGCCTCAGACTGCCTGAGCACTGGGCGCAAAGATGCCCCTCCACCGCTGAAACAGCACCAGGGCCCAGAGAAAGCAGCTGAGATGAGAGGAGCCAGGAGACATGGAGCCAGCTACTTAAAAGACGCAGCAGGTAGGGTGTTGTGGCATGGGAACAAGTAGCTAGTACATTTGCATGTTGTCCAAAAAATGAACAGTTTTGAGATACAGCCGAAGAGCTATGGATAAATAGGGAATGTATTTAAAAGAGCAGAAGAGCTCCGAATTCTTCACTTACTAACTTCTATTTAGGAGATTTGTCTGTGCTATATAATGCTCCTATTATGACTACATACAATAGCCTTGTATCGTTTTAGTTTATTAATCCTTGAGAAGAAGGGAAATACTGTTATCTTCACTTTCAAATGAGACACTGAAAAAAACTGAGACTGAGCCACTGAACAGGGAAATGAACCTACCTCTCTGAATAGCAGTTTACCTGCTAGATCATGTTTCGAGAAGTAACTATGCCTGTATTGTGTAAGGAATTTTTTCTTTTTTCAGTAGGAAGAATGGAAAAAAATTAACTACCAGCTCTAGGATATATCTTAGGCATCAGCCACTGTCTGAATAGGAACTGAAAACAAGAGCAAAGGGAAATGGAGCTTTTGGGAGAGAATAGCACTCATTCCCTTTGCTCTAATTTGTTTTGCTTATTTCCAGGTTGATTTATGCTTTTGCTTTTTTTATTTAGTAGATTTATTCTTATAGATCTATGACAATGAGAATAGATGGCAGCAAAGCAGAGGTTTGTTTTAATTTATCCTCAAATTTAAAGATGAAAAGCAAAAGAAATTAATTGGGAGGTACAGTCAGCACCACTCATTTTTGGTGACCCATTAACAACATATGATTTTTGTGGGAGGGGTGAATCCCCTCCTTACTTTGTTTTAGACAGTATCTACAACAAATCATTTGGACATAGTTATTTGTTACAGGAACACAACTGTTCTTACTGCCTTACGGCACATCATTTGTTACAAATAATTCCTTATTGTACTCTCTTGACTGACATTTGCTCTCATGGGTCTGGCAATAGAAGGTGGGAATAAAACGCTGTGTGGGGAATGTATTTTTTCACCTTCTTACTCAGAACTTTGGAAGGCATTTGTTGCAGAGTTGCAGACATACTCAGCACTTTCTTGGTGCTTCAATTATTTTGTCTTGCTTACAGTTTGAGGGGTCTGACACTGCAGCCTTCATTTTGGCTTATTCACAACAGTAGTCCTGTTGACCCTCTTGCAGCCTCTCAGAGACTAAGGATACTTCTTGGGTATTAGAGATCTAGATTATGGGCCTAATTCCTTATAATTACAAAGAATTTCTAGAATCAATCCCAAAATACCCATAAGGTGCATGGGTGAGGGGAGCAGGCAGGATACCAGGACAGCATCCCTTGGGTATATTGTCGTTCCAGTGGAGCTCCCTCCCTGAACAAAGCATTAATAAAGAAATTCTTTCATAAGTGATACTCCACCCAGAATGTTTCAGGGCACAAGTGCTCTATTGTGTCTTGTTTGTGGAGGAGATACTATTATTATTTACTACTGATACTGTGCCACCGGCATGTTTAGTGGTTTGTAAACACTTATGAAAACAGGTCCTTGAAGCCCTGAAGCACTAATATGCTAAAGAAGTGTAAATAGAAGGGGAAATGGCAGGGAAGACTGTGATTTAAAAACCTTTACTTGGTTTGGTAAACAATTACTGTCATAAATAATCCCACTTTGGGTCTCCCCTTGTTCGAGTGGGAGTACTGTAACCAAAGGCAATTAGTTAAATTGCATATGAAGTTTTTTCCTCATCGCTGTTTTTTAATAATCCTATCTTGTGGTGGGGCCTGGAGTCAAGGACTAGGGCTTCAGGTGAGCAGAGGAAGAGCAGGTGGTAACAGCTGGGGGTGGGTGGGCACAGCATGTGCCATTTTCTGTTTTGGTTTTTAGCCCTGTGCACCTGGGCTAACTAAACTGAAGTATGTGGTGTAACTCCGCTTTTACATCTACAGACCAGGGTCCAGACTGGCATTGCTGCCAGCTCATTGGTCTTGTCTTTTCATAGTAAACTAATTTCAGTGTCAATGAAAGGTCAATCTTTTCCTCCAAAGCTTTGCACTTTGTGTTTGAGAGCCCGGGGTTTTCTACAGTGTGTGTGGTGGCAGAATGAGACCCAGAAGAGCCTGTCTGTTGTACACTGAATGTGTTTCTTCTTTCTTCACGTTACTGGGGCCACGGGGACTCCCCATGGAGCTGGCAGGGCAGGGCCTCACTGCCAGGGCCTGTCCCACCATCCCACCGCCCCAGCAAGACAGATGGGGGCAGCCCCAGCGCGATCACCATGGTGCTGTGGCCAGGCCGTGGGCTTGAGCCAGGGCTGGGATCGGGCCTGGTGAGGGTAACCAGGTCCACCCCAGCCTGGTCATCACGAGGCAGGGCTGTGGTGAGGATGCAGGTCCAAAGTCAAGACATGAAGTCACACCAGGGTCAGACCTAGTGACAGTGACCATGGTCAGCCATGCCCCCGCGATGGCTGGGCAGGCCAGGGGTGGGGTGTGTGAGCTGAGGCCAGGTTGGGATGTCAGCCCAGGGGTCAAGGCCCGGCTCAGTGGAGCAGTGGCCGTGCACAGACAGAGCTGGGGACGCATCTGGGGCTGTAGCTGGGGCAAGGCCCAGTAGGACACCCTCTGTTTAAAAGCAGCTCCCAGGGGAAGGAGGGGTGGCCCTTGCTGAGGCCTCTGGCTGTCTTCACGACAGCTTTCTCCAAGGCCACCAGCTCTGCTTTTTCCAAGCTGGCCCTGGGCCATGGCAGCCAAACCCGCAGGGGCGGGGAGGACATGCTCGGGGCATTTTCACCCATGCTCATTCAAACACAGGCCTTGTGCCAGGGTTCAAACTAATGTTTGCATTTTCAAGTGACAAAATACTATAAAAATTAAAATAATAATAATAATAATAATTATTATTATTATTATTATTATCTAGCACACTTTCTGGTGTCACTAGGGCTGCCAAAAAGAAGATACTTGTTGAAACTGATGAGATTTAAGCCAAGGCTTACTCTTAAGCCCATGGGTAGACATTTTCTAAGTCCAATCTTAATGGTAAAAGTAGAATTAATTGAGCTTTGTCTGTATGGATAAATTGACCAGGCTTCAAGAATAAATAGGTCAAGCACAGCAGTGCAAGCTGGCATTAACTGCTGAGTAGACAGTCAGTATGGGGAGTTATTCTGGAATAACTAATGCAGAACAGTCCGATTTTGTTAGTTTTTCTACAGAGTTGTGACCCAGTTAGGGACTTGTGCACCTTGTAGGAAGTCTGTGCACCTCCCAGGTTTGACTTTTCCAATAGTAATGTCTCTATGTTCTCAACACCCTCTGTCTTCTCCACAGTCCAAGTGCAGAAGTTAAAATAGTAATTGACACTAGTTAAATTGGAAATGGCCATCAGGTGGAAGAAGACAGCTTCCCATACTAAGCAAGCAAAGAGTCATGGAGGTGCATGGAGAAGAGAACTGTCTGAAATGCTGAAAACGTCAGTGAAGTATGGTCACTCTCATTGTAGCTCAGCTCTCTTACCTATGTCTGTTAAAAGTTGTTTGTAAAGCCAGTGGCGGGTGCAGTAGAGTCACTGGGACTCTGGAAGGTAATGCCATGTGAACTATAACACGCACTGCCTGTCATTGCTGTAAGGAAAGGAATTAATATCATTCTGCAGTGAGCAGCCTTGAAAGGACCCTAAAAATGTTTTCAGGTGCTGACAGCATCTACACACTGTCTGCGTCCCAACACCTTGAAGTCCTCGCACATATTTCAGAAATACTAAATTGGTTATGACAAGAAGTTGAAAAAGTGTTGCACAGGACCATGTCTGATTCATGTTCAAACTGGCTGGTATCATCTCCCCTGGTACTGGCACAGCTGTGCTTCAGTGATGTGTTCAGGTTACATGTGTCTTGTAATCCTGTCAAAGACTGCAACGCGTGCTTTCCGTGGTGAAACCCGACATGCTGGAGTTTTGCTGGATTTGGTCCCTGAGGTACTTCAGATTCTTGGATCCATCTAGACAAGCAGCACTTGCACCTCCTGTAGATGTGGCTCTTGGAGAGACTTAGCTAATGGCTGAGAACAAGGTTTGCTGGGCTGTATGTCAAGACTTCAGCTGACGTTCGTTGGTTTGTATCAGATACTGTTTTGACAGCATTTGAAAAATGTTGCGTGTGTCTGTCTCCTTTTCTTTTTTCAAGTTTAGTTTTTGTCAGTGGTTTATGTATACTGAATTTCACAGAAAATTTAATCATCCTTTAAAATCTTTTTGCTCTCTGAATCTAGTTTTCAAATCAAGTGGAGTTTGGTCCAATGGAGTTTTGCGCTTTGGGCACAGAGACCCCATTTTCTTCTGTGTTGCATAACTTTAACATGGGACTATATAGACTAAGGACTGACCTCAGTTCAGCCTTTTCTGTACTTGTTTTAAATTGAAAAATGACTTAATTCCCTGGAGCTGACAGTCTGAAAAGTTTCACAACTTACATATTTCATGTGAAAAATGCATTAAAGCAAGTAGGGAAAAATTGTGACTTTTTCCTGATGATTTGTGCATTTAAACGTTCACACGAAATGTATTTCTAATCCTTCTTTGCAGCTAGATTGTTATATTAATGCTCTTAAATGTAATAATCTGTATTTCAATGCCCGCATTTTAAACTCCTACCAGAAGCTATATTCTTTTTATCAGTCTTACCATGGAAATAAATAGTTATATGTACTGGTACCATACAAACTGTGACCAAACACATCAAAACCGCAAAACAAAAGCTAAGAGTAAATGATGAAAAATACAGTCTGTTTACACACAGTTTAATTTGTGTTTGAAATAATCAAGGAACTTCAATACTTCTGCTTGCCATATCTTTGGATTTCCAGACACAGGGGCTTGAGTACAGAGAACTGTAGTCAAGCAAAGCTGCAGCAGTGTGGCTGGGGTTCTCTGCAGTCTGCTTCTTCCTGCATTGTAGACTTGCGTGTTCTCAAATACATATTTATATGTATATATAAAAATTATATACATATTATATTTTTAAGTATTATTATACTATAATATTTCTATTTCCAGTGGAAGAGTTGTGATAAATTATGAGATTCTAAGCTACTATAGCAGAGGATCTGTGCAAGTATATATTATATACGTATATATAAGCATTATATTTCCAGATGAAAAACATCCACTGTGACAACTTTTAGAGCTTACATTCATTCTTATGACTGCTTTCCTTAATTTGAAGCAATGTAAATGCGGCTTTTGTAGTGTTACATTAACACAGTGTGCAGGTACACTCTGACCTTCTGTCTTACTTCTGTTGACCAGAATCTTGCTTCAGCTCTGTGTGAGACTCTGCACAATTATCTGAGATTGCAGAGGTGTATTTTGAAAGCCCTAGGCTTCAAGCTTAGCTCTGTACAAACAAATGTCTAAGCCCAACTGGAGCCTCTCAGTTTTAGAGCTCTGTCCAAACCCATGGGCTATCATACACAAACCTGCTTGCAGAGATGAGACCTTGATCTTCATTTGAAACCAATTCCCCTCATTCAGAGTTCTTACCTGGCCTGTGTCTGTTTTCTTGGTTTTCCCCTTATGTTGTTACCTAGGAAAGGTTTTGCATAAAGTCATACAGTAACATGAGAAATAGCATCTGCATTGCATGTGTTTGTAAGGCAGTAAAATGTATAATACATGGCTGACTGTAAATTACTTGCATAGATGGCTGTCTCTTTGCATGCTATCAATATTTATAAAAGGTCTCACAGTCAACTAGCAGCTGTACCCTGGAAGATGAAATATGTCTGCTGTTAATCATTAGCTTCAGATTTACTGAGAGACCTAAGAAGACCTGATCCCCAGCCTTCCAACCCATCATGTGGCACACATGGTATACATCTGTATTTCCATGTAAGATTGCCAGGACAGAAATTTAGGACCCCAAAACTTATTCCTGTCATGAGATGTTTTTGGATCAAGACTACATCTATCCCTGCAAACAAATCAGAATCTTTGCATGGAGAATTATATCCACTGCATCTATTACCCTGTATTAATGCTAATGGACATTCCTATTAATCATCATTGTCATCACAGAATGGTTTGGGTTGGAAGGGACCTTAAATCATCTAGTTCCAACCCACCTGCCATGGGCAGGGACACCTTTCTCTAGATCAGGAAGTAATCTCATTAGAGAGATTAATTACTACCATCCAGAAGCTATGTGACACACTTTAAAAATGATAGATAGCATTCCTTCCCATTGATTCCATCATGGCTTTGTTTTATTATTACCATATAATATTAATAGAATCACAGAATGGTTTGGGTTGGAAGTGACCTTAAAGATCATTGAGTTCCAACCCCCCTGCCATTGGCAGGGACACCTTCCACTAGCAGGTTGCTCAAAGCCCCGTCCAACCTGGCCTTGAACACTACCAGGGAGGGGACATCCACAGCTTCCCTAGACAACCTGTTCCAGTGTCTCACCACCATCACAGTAAATAATTTCTTCCTTACATCTAATCTAAATCTACACTCTTTCAGTTCAAAACCGTTACCCCTCATCCTGTCACTACACTCCCTGATAAAGAATCCCTCCCCATCTTTCCTGTAGGCCCTCTTTAAGTACTGGAAGGCCACTAAAAGGTCTGCCCCGAGCCTTCTCTTCTCCAGGCTGACCAACCCCAACTCTCTCAGCCTGTCCTCATAGGGAGGTGCTCCAGCCCCCCAATCATCTTCATGGCCTCCTCTGGACCCTCTTGAGCAGGTCCATGTCCTTCTTATGTTGGGGGCCCCAGAGCTGAACACAGTACTCCAGGTTGGGTCTCACAAGAGTGGAGTAGAGGGGGAGAATCACCTCCCTCGACCTGCTGGCCACAGTTCTCTTGAGGCAGCCCAGGATACAGTTGGCTTTCTGAGATACGAGCGCACATTGCTGGCTTATACTGTTTTCCATCCACTAATACCCCCAAATCCTTCTCCTCAGGGCTACTCTCAATCCAGTCATTGCCCAGCCTGTATTTGTGCATGGGATTGCCCCGACCCATACGCAGGACCTTGCACCTGGCCTCATTAGTATTGACAGCATAATAAAGTAACACCCTTTTTTTTGACCTGTCATTTGCAGCCTGTACAGAGAGATTGTAAATCATCTGTAAAACATTCTTAGAGTGGAGCTTTCCCCTGCTTTGCAGTCACTGCAGAGGAAATGTCAGAAAGTCAGCCCGAGCTGGAGAGTCACCGACAGTTGTGACATTACTAGCGGTATTTCACCTCATTCACTCTTGTTGACCAGCTGCCCAAAGGACTAAAAGCTTTCATGTTCTAAGTACATATAAACTCAAATGATACATACTTACAGCCTTTTCTGTTTGTTCCAGCAGGGCTGAAATAATGTTCTCACTGTAAACCCAGGGTAGCTGCTAAAGATAGTTTCCTGTTAAAAGTGATGTTTTGAGGCATTGTTACAGTTTGAGATGGGTGATTAATCACCCTCAGCTCCTGTGATCTCAATTTTCAATGCTCTTTGCTTTAAAAACTTAATTTTATGGAGACAGTCATTGAGCTCCTGATTTCTGAGCTTTAACTGAGAACAACTGATGCCTGCGCTGTCAGAGCAGAGAGGAATTATGTGGTCAGCATGAGAATGAACCTCAGCCTTGCCCTTACCACATTTCCTAGTTTTCTCTTTTGAAGGGAAGTGTCAGTCTATGCACTTGCTGAGGGCGACAGACAAAAGCTTCAAGGGGAAATGATGTGTTGGACTTGGTGAGGGAAAACAGCAGCTAGAGCAAGTCATCTGCAGTATATTAATTTCATATAGTTTAATATGAGAAGTTAAAGTTTTGGGAAAAGAGGTAACTTTTAGCCACTGTACAAAGGGTGCTTAAGTTAAAAAATTGTAGACACAAAAGACGTTGTGAGTTATAGAGTGGAAAGAAGTATTCAATGCACAGTGAGAGTCTGATAAGAATGTTTCCTGTATGCTGATAGTCTTGCTGCCTTTGTGGATTGTGTGTCATGAATGTACACATTGCTACTGTATTAGGCTATCTCAAAGCAGGTGATCAGCTTTAATTTAAAAGAATAAGTCTGCTGAATAGAGGTAATGTAATAATGTCAGATTTTGTGGTTTTTCTACTTTTTAGTTAAAAAGAATAGAAGCGGAAATGGAAGGATTTTCCCCATGAGCGGACAAGGTGGAACTTCAGTAAGGGCAGAAAAGATGTTTTGCCTTTAATTCGCATATTCCCTGCTTGTGTCCCTGGTACACATGACTGGACTTAATGTGTGAATCTGTGTCTTTTGTCAGAAGAGTGTTCTGGTGACAAAATTACATTTAGTATTTGCAGCTCTCTGCTTAAGTAGCCCTACTTGCTGCTTGAAAGTGTACTATAGCGTGGGTATCTTTGTGTTTAAAGTACTTCTGCCTATTAACTGTATAGTCTGGGAAGAGAAAATGAAGAAGATTAATTTCCTTTTCACTTTCTCCCTGATTCCATCTCCTGGCTTTGCACATTTTTGGAACCTAAATATTTAGGGATAATTGTGAGCGGGACACTTGATGAGCCTGTCAAAGTGGGATTGAAAACACATCCCATACAGTTCAGTGCTGGGCTGTGAAATGTTTCCCCAGTCCTTCAGGTGAACCGGTCTTGGCACTTCCAGTTACTCCCTTCCATCCAGGAATGTCACCACTAGGTGACTCTCCAGCAGCCTGACCTGATGCCTGTTCGGGACAGTGAAAGTCCTTCCATTACATTTATTGGTATCTGGGTCATGGTCAGAAAGAAACACTGAACTAATACGTTCCTTGGTTTTCCTTGTTGTGGCACATCCTCTTTGCCCATACACATCTTCAGTTTTATTGGTCACATACTCAGACAAATATGTCTTCTGAAGGCAACTTAGTGGCTTAATGGGCATTATAAAATCAAGAAATAATAATAACAAAAATGACAGCAGCAGTAATAATAATGAAAAGGATGAAAACTTAAATAGAAAACCAGTATTTTGAGGGAAGAGAAAATTAAATCTGAGTGGTTGTTTAGCAACAACCTAGCAGGTTAGATTCAAGCATTATTGCCAACATATTTTATTCATCAAAAGAGAGGAGGCCTTGATTTTTCAGAGAATTACTGCAGAAATGCTTAATTTTACATATACAAAAGCCAATGGGAAAAAAAAAAAGTGAATTTTCAGTTAGATCTTTTTACATTGCCTTGTAGTGTGTGCAACCAAAACATCAGAGTCAGTTTTCCTCTCTGATTCACGTATTTCTGCATAACATTTTACATGTAATAATGAAGCTGACTTGGTTTATTGACATTAGCCAAACAGAAAACAGTAAGAAAGAAACATAAACAAAAGATTTCTTTAATGTGAGTAAAAATATACCAGCTACTAAGAATAAAGACTGCCTTTGAAAATAGATTTATTGTGTGTCTGACGTGCTAGGAAAGAGTATCTTGGCTCTGCATATTATTATTTTTCTTCCTGGTAGGATTAACCTGCCACAGGAGCTTCTCTGAGACCTTGGAAAGCAGAATGTTGTTGCTATCATATGTTTATATGAAATGGCAGATAATAATTTTTTCAAATTACTTCAGCTGTGGTAGTCTTTGCTGTTGTCAGTAATACTTCTTTTCCCCTTTTTTTCAAATAAGATGACAACTTGAAAGTATGTCTTTAAATTATTTTTACCAAATTAAAAGGAACTATAAGTAAGAAAATATTCTTGCATATGCATTTTAGAACTATCTGTGACTGTGATAACAGCCAGAGTTTTCTAGAAAATTAACTGGCCATAGAAATGATAGAGATGCACAGTTCACCAGTGTGGCATAATGTATAAAGCAGTGGGAAGGTGATAAGTTAAAGCAAAAAAATTAGGAAAGAACTGGTTCTTCAGGCACTATTTTTAAACATCTCTAGCCTTTTCTCACTGACAAAGTAAGGAATATAAACAGAGTAAAGACATACATTTTAGGTAACTGTTTTTGCAGATTATCTGGCCTGCTGTAGTTTTTATCTAATGCTTTCGGCACTGTTTTTATCTGCAATCCTTTCAGCCTTGTTTTCTCAGACACTGAGAGCTTGATCCAATGAGCAAATACGTCTGCTTACCCTTCACCCGGTGCAATTCCTTGTGCTCGGTGGTTTCTGTGTATCTGTTCTCTTGTGAGGTGTGTGATAAGAGTCCTTTAGGGCCAAATCCTACTTCTGCTGAAATCAATAGAGATCATAATTTCTGCTTTGGCAAAAGTGGGATTGAGTCCTCTGTCCCCTGCAAACAGCAGAGATGTCCCCAGACCTCCTATTTGGCAACCCAGTGTCTACTACCTTATACATCTGTCATCTGCTTTATATTCAGGCTGAAGATGGTAGAGAAAATACCTTTCCTCTTACAGTAGCAATTAAAGCTCCTTATTATCCTAACAGGAAGCGGCAGGGGGAGGCTACAGGTCTTTTCACAGTATTTATGATAACCCACATGAAAGACTAGTACATACAAACATTTAGACATGAAAGTCTAGTACATACAAACATTTAGATTAACTTTTCCCTGGAGATGTCTGTATAAGAAATACTGGGACATCCTTGTGCCAATAAGGAAGAGATGTTTTTAAAAACAGTGCGAAGGAATCGCTCCCGAGTGATTCATTAGTTTAGATGCTGTGTAGGATAATAGATGGGAAAAGGTAACAAGGTGTAGCCTGTGAGGTCATTTAGGATTGCTGCCTGCTCCGGTTTGTGGAGCAGTCTCCTGTAAATTATCCTGGGAATGGAGTTGCTTTTAATCCTGCAACAGTTTACAGGTACTTTTCCCGGTCACAATGATGTTGTGTCCTCTCAAAAAGAAGTGGCTCTGAGTGTCCAAAGTGGCTGTAGAGAAACGAGGAGCAAGGATGAATGGAACAGACAGGGAAGCAAGATTAGTACATTTGGCTTAGAGGGCATTACGTGTTTTGACACTCCCACGGAGCAGTGTCTCAATGTACAATTTGCAATCCAAGTAACAATAGCGCTGCCTCAAAGGCAAGTTCATTGCAATACTGAGTGCAGATACCATCTCCTGCTGTAATTGTTTCTTCAGACAGGCTTTGCTTCTAGTTCACAACTGTCGTTCATTAGTATCATGAGGGGGCATGTAGACTTGACAGAGCAGGTATATAGGGAAATGATGTGGTTTGGCTGGGAGTCATTGCAAATGAGAAGTATTTAATAGTAATGCGATATTGCAATTACATATTACGTATCATTAATATTTGGTACTCGCATAACTATATATAGGGTTCAATATATGGGCCTGCATGTGTGTGTAAATACAAATGCACACAAGCAATTTAAGGGTTTGTTTCATGAGTTGGGGATGACAGCACAAGTCAAAAGCAGCTCAGGTAATGACTACAGATAATGCCAAGCATGTACCAGTAAAGACTTTACAGTGTTTAAATATTAATGCCAGTGTTTGTGCAAGGTTTTAAATACATTTTTCAGTGAAAGGCGTGTTCACGCAAAGCCTGATATGGTCGACGTTAGAGTAAGTGTGGGGTTTTTGTATTTTTCTCTTCTCTCTGGAATGCAGAAATGTAAAGGAAAGGGGTGTTTCTCTGTAAGTAACGTCAGTTTGTGGGCGAGCGGGCTGGGCACTCGCCGCTGGCGAGCGCGGCCGCCGCCGCTAGGGGGCGCCTGGGCCTCGCCCCGCCGCCTGGCCGGGAAGGGGCGGGCAGGCCCGGGCAGGCCCGGCCTGGGGAGAGCCGGCCCCGGTTTACAAGGCCGCAGGGATGGATTACAAGAGAGGGGCTCCACTTTCGGGCCTTCAGCAGAACCGCCGTGGGTTTGTTTTCCGGGCAGTCGCTGTGATTGCCGCCACGCCCAGAATACCTCATGCCTGGCTCTGTGTGCTTTTACTCCTCCTGGTATCTTGGATCCCCCTTGCTGAGGCCGCAGCAGTGAGGTCATGAAGTTGGCGCTTGAGAGCACTTTATTCATCGCCTCCTCCTGTTTCACATTACTGCTAGGCTGTTCTCCGTGCTGCGGATGGCGTTTGTGGTGTTTAGTCATTCCCATGGTGCGGCAATATCGGTGATGATTAACATTTTTGCCGTGGTAGTAAGTTTATTTCAAATGGCTAGTACTTGTGCCTGTGTCTGTGTAATCTTCTTCAAGGGAAATACTCATTTACCAAAAATGAATGTCTCCTGCCCTCCTTCAGATGCCACCTGATGAACAGTAGGTGCTAGTATGGACAGTATACCCTGTATAAATTCCAGATGGAAATACATCCATTTCCAGACTAGATACTTAAGTTTGTTTTGTAAAGTAATGTTGTCTCAGAGAAAGTGTGGTTTTATTTAAATTAATAACTGAAATAATTTATGTTCTCTGAGAGCATCTGTATTCTTAGACATGGGTTTTACGACTGATTAAGGTGGAAGATTTACATGAAAGCCTTGCTGAAACATTGGTATTACATCTCCAGGCTGTGCACAAAGTCATGTTCTGTTGCCATCAGAATCAGTTGGGGCGTGGATTTGCTGTGTTTGCATCTGTACTTTAGGCACTTGTGTAATATAATTTGAAAACAAGTAACTTTACATGTCTGTTCTGACTCCTTGCAACTGCACCTTATTCTTTTATGTCCAGATAAACTATTTACTCCTGTGACCTCTTGGTCTAAAACCTGAACTTGCTACTAAATAGCTTCTTCAGTTGCAGCCCCATGTGTGTAGCTTGTTCAGGCTTCATCTCTGCGTGGCAGAACGTTCATGTTCATTGTTAGTTGCTTCCATACATATTAAACACGGGCAGAATCACTATGCAGCAAGGAAAGGGGAAAATGTGATAAACTCGTTGAACGTGTTGCATGAATACCTATTAGCTGAATTCACAATTTATTATTCTCCTTTACATAGAAAATGTGTGGTGGGTACCTCACTGTCAGGGCCTCAGTGAGCTTCCTCTTGAAAATCAGAATAATCTTGTTATTGCTTCTGCTTAAATGAGTGAATAAATATTTCAAGAATTGCTTTGTTAGAGTATTATTTATTCTAATTTGGTTATTGGCTGAATTTAATCATATTTTCAATTAGTTTTATAATGCTTATGAATTATTACCTCATTTTTGTAAGGAAGAAGGAAGCACTTCTTCAAGGCAGAGAATAATACAAGCATGTGAGTCGTCCACTTAACCTGGTCACATAATCTCATTGAGCGAGAGAATTCTGCTGTCACTAAAACTTTTATGTGATTGCTGTGAATGTATCATGTCCCACTGTTTCTTTTAAAAAGTCATTCTATTTAGAAATATACTGTAAATACTTAAATGAAAAACAGGGAGAGTTTCTAATGGTGTGCCTGTAATATCTAAAATGGCTTAAAAATAAATTGGGGTTTTTATTCTCCTTTCTAGCAAACTTCTGAAGAGAAAGAAGTCTGGAACAGTGCTGCAGGGAGTGACTGGAGAATGGTTTGAAGAAATACAAAGAAAAAAATTTCAGAATTACATTGATGTCAATAGAATGCTAAAGCCACCATTAGAGCATCAGCTAAGGAAGAGCAAAAACACCAGTGAGTTGCATTTTTCCATTTCCTTATCTATATGATAATGGTGAGCAAACCAATGTAAGACTATAGCATTTCAGAGTTTAATAGCTGAGGAGTTTCTGAAATTGCATTTTCTTTTCATGTCAAAGTTTTACCAAAGATATATTTTCAAAATGACTATGTTTCTTTAAGCAGATTCTGTTAAAAGCACAGCTGGGAGTCAAGACAGAAAACCCCTGATATTCTTATCCTATAGTTAGAATCATAGAACAGCCCAGGTTGGAGGGACATCAGAAGATCATCTGGTCCAGCCTTCCGTGGGAAGGGGAGCCTGGATGAGATTACCTAGCACCCTGTTGCATCTCGTAAGCTTCTGGTGATGGGGACACATCCCTGGGGAGGCTGTTCCAGTGATTGATTGTCCTCACTGTAAAAAATTTCTTTCTTAATCAAGATGAAGTTGCTGTAATTATAGTAAATACAGTGGTGGTTTTCCAATCAAAGCAGTAATGTTTACTTTGTACAAAACCTGTTTCATTTTTACCTAGTTTTCTTAAAGAAGCGAGAAGCACCTAAACGACATTTGGAATAAGTAGGTAACCTGGGTTTGGGTGAGAGAGGTTTGACTGTATCAGTGGAAAACTTCTCCTGGTAACACTGGTCTAAAGGCATGCCAGTGCTGGTTATCAGAGTGGGTGACAATGCCTGGAAGGTTGGGCTGACCGGGAAGCAACTTCTGGAGATCTCATTTCACAGGTTCTGTTGCCCATCCAAAATTAACATGCGCAAGAAACATGGTCTCTCTATATCAAACATGGCATTCTGTACTTTTTCATCTTCCATCCAGAGAGTTTTCACGTGTAATATATGCTTTTATTCCATTCACATTTTTGCACATGTTTCATTGAGCTCTTCTTATTGTGCTTCATAGCAACTGGAAGTAGTCATGTATTTCAAAAGAAAAGTGAAACCCTATTAATTTACCTGAGACTACAGACCTAGACATAACAGATCTCTGTCTTTCCTGACCATTTTTCCTCAGCAGCCCCACTAGTCCACAGCTATCTAGTATTTTTCTTTTTCAGAGATGGTCTAATTGATGTGTTAGCTAACTAAACTCTGTGTAATTGTTCTCTGGTATTTAACTTTGAAAGCTGCTGTTTCTATTTCAGATCCAAAGAAGGAAGGGGTTGTGTGCCTCAGAGGCTTGTCTGATATTTTCAACTGTATATAAGTTAGTTTAATAAAAGGTACTACTTCTACCTGCAAGCCTTGCTCTGGCTACATCCCTGGACCATCCTGGCTACAGCAGAGTGCTATTAGGACTCCCCTGATGTCACCTTGTCAAGTCAAACAATGCCACCAAGAGGTTAGGCTCTGAAAGGGGTAAAGGATGCAGCATTTTGTAGTATGCAGTGATTGTCACTGAAGTGAAAGCCATGTATTACACACAGCATTTAAATCCCATGACATGAATTATTCACTTCACTTCTTATTCACCCCTTGCTGTTGTTATCAGTGACACTTTGCTCTCATTTCTGGTTTTGCTTTCTCCTACAGTCATTGGATAAGCCATCTTCAGGCTGTTGTATTGTTTCAGACCTGTGATGTTTTAAATGGTTAAAAAAAAGATGCAGTGCCTTGTTCCCAAGTGAAGCCTTGTTTCTGGTTCCTGTGACATTTTTAATAGCAGACCATGTAGTTTCTTTCCCTAATCTGTGAGCAGTACTCATCCTCTCCTTCATGCCAATTGCCAGCTGCTTTTACAGGCAGATTGGCTTTATGTTTCGTTTGAAGAAATCAAATCATAACCTTCCCAAAGAAATCATTCATGACATCTTGCATTTAAAATACAGTTCTGATATGTAGTTTGTAGTGGAAAAAATGTACTGCAGTGGCCATGGGAATCCCATGATAAAGAATTGTATGATACAGAAGACACGTTAGTCTGAATTACTGTTATGTAGTTACATATATGTAGCTACAAACTGTTATGTAGTTACATGACAGTCTGTTAAGCCATTGTATAGCCAGGGTTGTCATATTTCTTACAAAGGTGAAAAGAAAGTGACTAATGATCAAGTGCCTCAATTTTCAAATATCTAATTTGCCTATATTTTAAAATGGCTCTGGTTTTCAAATGGTTGAGTGCTGATTACTTTCTGAAAATCAGCCTCACTTATCTCACATGCATCACCCAAAATCATTACTACTTTTTGAAACTTTAGAGCTGTTTATCTTTCTCTTAGTCTTCTAGTTAGTCATTATAAACCAGCATGTGTCATAGTCTGTCCAAAAATGTCAATAAAACTGGATTTTCCTGGCATAAAGGTAAGCAAAAGAAAATTGTTTATGAAGACATAACTTTTTATGTATATTTTAATACTGTATTTAGTAAGAACTTGAAACAAATCAATTTTTTATAATTTTAGATCATAAAGAATTAAAAATGTCATCCTGCACAAATCCTCAAGCACAAAAGAACACTTCAGCTTCCTTTCTGGGGTTCAGATCACCTTTTGCTTGGCTCTTCTCCTTTAGAAAATCAAGGAAAAACCAGACTCAGAAGCAACCACGGTGAGCTATAATCAGAACACACATTATTTCCAGCTTTAAAAAAGTCTATGAATTGTTCTGTGTTTTGCATAGAAAACTTTGTTAAAATTATTTTTCCAGTCTATTGCCTTTCACCTTACTGGGAAGATTGGGATTTTACTTGGTCATGTAATGAGAGATTATCTGTTCTGTGTCAGAAGAATGAGGACTAAGTGGCAAGTAATATGTAAAGTCTCTTGGCTAAATCTATTTTGCTCAGGTTCTGCATAAAGGCTTTAAATCTATGAAATCCCTTAGACTTAGCAGTGGCTGCATTCTATTTAATTCACTCTCAAGAGGACAAGGTGTAAGGCACATGGGGATCTGGTGCCCTATGGCTGTGATATAACAGGAAAGCTGGCTTTCCCAGGCCATGGCAGAGAGTACCGGCCCCAGGCAGCTTTGCGGCATCACTTCCCACCGTTTCTAGCCCAGAGGCAGCTTCAAGGCAGGCCTGCAGCTTGAGCTCTAGCCGAGCAAACAGGGCGGCTCTCCAGTGCTTTTGTCTTCGGTGCTTTGTCAGGGCTTTGGTTTCAACTGGATCTGAACCAAAGATGGCCTCATATTCAGCGCTGGAGCTGCTGTGGGAAGAGCATCCTTCTCCCTTGCCAGCCACAGGGTTAAAGCTGCTGTTCAGAGGGAACAGGGGACTATGCTTGGGCTAGTTAGGCTGACTGTTCTGTCTTAACTTTTGTCCTGTGTGGTCCTGAATGTCAGTAACGCCTGAGTGAAATAGTATTATTTTTGTGTGCATCTTAGGGTAATGCTTGGGACTGGCAATCATAGGTAAAGGTGCATTGTGTGGTGCTGTGAAGTCTAAGCACGAAGATGCAAGATCTTTGGCACAAAGAGCTGATTTTCACTCTGTGAGTCTCCCAATGGTATTCTGGTACATGCCTGGGGCTCCTAGGTGGCATGACGCTAAGACAAGGAACAGCTATAATAAACAATGACAGGGAATGCAAGCCTCTAAAGAAATGATGATTAGTCTGATACGTAGGTTTTATAGCACAGCAGCTTGCCATTGTGGAGTGTTTGTATCAAAGCAGTAGGAGATTTAAGGAGAGGTTTGAACAGAGGCTGTGAGGTTAACTTTGTGGATGTTTAATGGTCACAATTCTCCTACATAGCAACGCAGCATTTAGAAAAAAAATATTTGCAGTTTTAACACTGCTCCATATATGTCATGTGCTTCCTCTTCTTTCAGTGACACAGTAATGCCCCTTATGCTGGGACACACCAACACTGGCCCGTAGCCCTACCTGCAGAGTAAAGGGGCACTTCTGTAACAGACTCAGATTTCAAGGGTGCTTTTTCCTGGTGCATGGTTAGGTAGCTGATGCACAAGCGAAGGTCTAGACTTTGCTGTAGAATCTAAGCATTGACATGATTTCTTAATTTAGGAAGGCAAAAAAATAAACTGCCTACTCATTGCATCAGCTTTCCTAATACATGTTTATGTGGCTTTTCCACAGCAAATCTATCGTATCTCAGGCTCAGATGCCTTTGATTTCTTACCGAACACAGCTTGAAAAATAAACAAGTCAATCCTGACGTGTAACTGAGCTGATTGCTACATTTTCTAGTCACGCCTCTCTGTTGAAAACTTCCCCCACCCTCTTCTAGGTGTTGCCGTGGCATGTGGTTTGCTTTATGCATAGACAAAGCACTGAAATAATCTGCCTCTCACCAGGTAGAGTTATTTTGGAGAGCTAGTGAAATACAATAGGAGGCAGCACTGTAAATCCTGTAAATAAGCCTAACTGGAAGAAGCTTTTAAATAGCTAGATATTAATGGCTGTTTAGAGGGTCCTTTCTGTACTGGAGAGACAGTTTCATCAGCTGCGGTGGTGTTTTGCTGTGAGAATAAATTATGGATCCTGCAAAAAAGAGTATGCTTATGTGGAGATACAGAAGATGCTAATAAAAGGTTTGTAACTGTAGTCTGAAGGTAGTGAAATGTTTGATCACTTTTAGGTTCAGAGGTGTTCGGTGTTCTTGAATTCATCCTTATTCTTTTCTAATACGTAAGTGTGATTCATACTGGAAAAGAATGCTGTTTAATTGTGTTTTCAGCATATTTATGTGTTTTTTGCTTAGCTGGCTTCTTATGTAGGACTGATAAGAATAGTATAGAAGAAAACAGATTACGATCTGACATTAGACAACTTGGAGATGGCCTGGGGAAGACAGGTGCCTCAGTGAAAATACTAATTCGCAGCAGATTTTAATTCATGGATTTATATTATTGTTACCCGTAGTGATAGTAGTAAGTAGAGTCATCTTTTAATCTTACATTCAGTTGTCATAAAAAAGATACATATGTATATAAGTGAAAAAGTATAAAATATAACTTCTTGTTTTTCATAGTGAGCAGTATTTTTCTGATGGCAAATAATTCTGAACTTGAGCATTAATTTAACTTCTTTTCTGTTTATGAATAATAGATAATGTTTACAAGTATGTGTGTATGTGCGGGTGCATGTGTGTGCAAAATAATGTAAACATTGCTCACTATCCTTAACCAAAAAAGAAACTGAATTACTTTTTCCTAAAATTAAACAGTGTTTCTCTGAAAGTAAGCAAAACTTTAATTCTGAAATGCTGAAAAACTTAAAACAGTTCAGAAAAAATAGTGAGGCAGTTTGAGAAATGGAGACATTGGCATAGAGAAAAGATTAAAATAACCTTGTCTGTATAAGTTGGCAGGGAGGAAAATAAAGCAGGATGCAATGACCAGTTATTTCTGAAAGAACAGTGACAACAAAGACATGGAGAAATTTAGAATAGT
The DNA here is from genome assembly GCF_031877795.1 of Strix aluco. Classification (NCBI taxonomy): domain Eukaryota; kingdom Metazoa; phylum Chordata; class Aves; order Strigiformes; family Strigidae; genus Strix; species Strix aluco. The sequence goes on from NC_133932.1 coordinate 120,009,320, forward strand.
GCCAGAGGTGCAAATGAAAATTTAATTTTTGCCTAGACTATCACAAGACATTTCTAACTAACATGTCTATTTCATGTAGCTTCATTGCAAGGAGCAATTAACACAACACCAAGCACAGCACCAAGTGGGGAGAACTGTAGAGTAGCTTTGCACAGTAAAGCTGAAGAAGGGAGCTTCTAACAAAGCTTCTACATTTTTGTTATGCATATAATTAAAATTAAGGTAACTCGCTAAGCCGCAGGGCTTCATTGAACTTGGTTTGCAGGAAATTATTGTTAAAAACTCTGAAACGTAAGTTTCATTCTTAATTTGTTGTAGAAGCATTAAAACATATGCAACATTAGTTTAAAGGAAGAGCTACGTACATATCTGAGTCCTGCTGCAGTAAACTTCATTCACAGGGAGTGGTAACCCACTGAATTAATGGCTGTTCATATTCAGTGCTACAAGGAAAAATTAGGAGTTTCAGATTCAGATTGTCTGGCTGGATCCTAAGCCCACTGAGGTCAACAGGCTTGTTTCCTTTGGTTTCAGTTGGACCCCATGTCAGAGAGGAATCCTGGTTTTACAGTTCACAATTACAGAAGCAAAAACAAATTGCACCTTTCAACTGTTCTTCCCTGCCTGCAAGCACATTGCAAACAAATGACAAAGCACTTCAGGAGGAAAGGCTGGGCCACAAAGAACCTGCCAACAAGCCGGTTTATACTTGCTGTTGAAGCACAATAAAGTAGTCTACCTGAGCACAGGAAGGTTTTAAGAGCCTAAGAACAAGGTCATTCAAAAAGACTTTGAGACAAACAGGACTGAGCAGAACCGTCTTTCCCTACTTCACTTTCTCTCAAGAATTAACTTCCTGGGAAAAAACAGTTTCTGAGACAAGGAAGAACTGGCAATAAGCACAAGCTGAGCAACTTTCCTTCAGGGCTTTTGAAGGGACTGCGTTTGCTTAGTTATAAAGGATCTGCAGAGTCAAATAGACTTACTGAAGTCAAGTCCTGTTCTTGTTTCTTTAGTTTATTTTGTATTTAGTTTATTTTGTATGTCTGCAAGTCACCCCGTAGAACAGAATACCTTTTATGTTCAGGGCTTCTCGTCTTGTTCTAACCACTGCATTACTCACAGACGCTCTAGCCAGTTCTCTGCCAAGCCCTTGCAAGTCCTATATAGCTTAGGAAAGCAGATGAGCCTTCTACCATGTGTTTAAAATTGGTAAATAAAGGCTGCTTTGGGTGAGTAGCAGCAAGTTTCAAAGTTCACACTGAAAACAATCTGCTGTCTGTCTCTCCTTCTTCACAGGGGCAGAGCATAGCTCTGCATCTGAGCAGGGTGAAATGGAAGAGAAAAACAATAGAATTGCAGATGCAAACCACTTACAGATTTACAACTAGTTAACTTTGGCTATTTGTAGTACCTACTAAATTATTGTTGCTTGGAAAAAGGAGTAATACTATCTTATCATAACACTGGATTGAAGCAATTACTTTATAGCTGTTGCAGACATTCAGATATCAGTAGATTGAATTCATTCTTGGCTGTGCACCTACAACATGTGCAAGCTCACAGGGCCAAACTGAATGGTACGTTTCCACAGCATTTTTTTGTTAGCAGGATTGTTGGGGGGGGGGGGGGGGAAGGATGGATTCTTCATCAAGCAGCCTTTTTTCAGATGCTTCTCAATAGTTGTTAAAGAGAAACTGCTGGGTATTTACTACCTGGTAAAATTACATCACATTCCTTTTCAAAGCCAACATTTAAATCCTTCTGCCTACAGATATGACAGTTCTGCTAGCCCATCTTCGAAAGTGGAAGAAATGGCAACGGTAAGTAGCTTATCACCTTTATGGTCAGCAGTGTTTAAACTACAGATTTTTCAAAAACTAGTCCCCTTTGTTTAGGCTGTTGATATAACCTGTTTAAATAGTATTCTTGCAATTCCTGTTTTAAACACTGAGTAAAATGTCAGTGTTGTGAACCTGTTGAATGCAGTAGAATGAGCTTGCCCTGTTAACTATACAAGTCTAAAGCTTTCCTAGGTAAGCCCTAAGTCTAGCTCTGATCAGGTTTCAGTTCTCCCTTAATGATGGAATAATTGCATGGATAATTTCCTAGGCCAAAACCCTCACCTATTTTGGCAACTCTAACCAACCTGCAATAGGTCAAAACTCACACTGAATAAATAATCTAGTGTATTTACTTTGTTTCTTTTCATTTGTACAAGGGTGAAAAAGAGTAGCCGACATGGGCAGGCAGTAAGCTACAGCCTCTCCTGCAACATTTCCATGCACAGAATTACTGTGTAAATGTAAATTTTGACAGTAGGAAATTATTTTTTGGCTGAATGTTCCATTTTTATAAGCACGAGCTCAATTTAAGGATGAAACAACAGATTTATTTCTGATGTAATTTAAATGCATGCTGTTGAAATAAACAGATTTCCTCCAAGGATGGTATTTGCTATTTTAATTACTTTATTGCCCTGTATTACTAACATGTCTTTCCTCCTCTTCAATTGTGTGGTATAACCACAGAGGGGACTAAGAAGGTATGCAGTATATAATCAAAGGTATAGAGGAGGTAAATTGGCCACCTCCCTTCTCTCATATTTCAAAAACAAAGGGATGATCTATATTAATATATGAATGAACAAAGATCTTATCAGAGAATCCTGCCTGTTATACAAATAGACTATAATAGCTAGACAAGTAAAATATTATGAATATTGAGAACTAAAAAGTAGTAAGGGTTTTTATTTTAAAAAAGGAGGAAGAGTCTCAGCTAAAATAACAGCAGTTCAGCAGTTGTCTGCACTTCTACCATCTGAGACTGTGAGCTGAGACAAATATGGATGGGATAGGAACCTCTCCAACTTAACATGTAACCTAAACTCAGATGACATTTATCCCACTGCTGAGGTAATTTATCACAGCCCCCTAAAGTGCTGTCTTGCAATACGAAAATTGACCGTGGTGTTAAACTATTAAATCTCTGTCGGGAGGTCCATGTGTGAATTTAAAAATGTGCTGTCAAGGAAAAAGTGATAAGGCAAAGCTAAATTAAGAGATACAATGCATTAAGGATACATACGGAGAAAATAAGTAAAACTATGTCCCTTATTATAAGGTTATTATAACTCATGTATCCAAAACATGCTACAGTATGAGGACAAGATGAGCAAATCTCCTTATTACATGTGTAAAAGTCTCTAAAATGTATGCAACTTTACAATCCTCAGTCATATATTTTAATAATACAGTATTTAATGGCCCCACAAAGAGTTTACTGATCTGTGTGACTTGTGACACGTGATTTTAATCCACATGTAGAACTAAAATCATGTTACCTTACAATTTTTAACAGGCTGAAATGTGTAATTCCCCAATGTCAACTGAAACAAGTGGTCATTCTTTTGATGCAAACCAAAATGAAATGATGGAGAAAAGTACACAGGAATGGAATGAACAGCTAGAGAAGGAGTTTTTCAGTGGTAAGTGTGTGTCCTTACTTTGTTCTGATGTTGTTGTTACCAGAAGTGACCGTGGTGACTGGGTTCAGAGAATTTTCTGCAAAAGCATGGGCTGTAAAGATACAGCTCATTACTTTCTAGCATAGGGGCTACTTTTTGCTGGCTTTGACAGCAGAATGTCTACTCTGACACTGACTTCAAGATGTATCACTGGTCACTCTTAGAGTGCATTTCATCTCATACCGATCCAGTTCAGAAAAATCACACCCTAAAAGCATACATTTCTCTCTGCTGATTCTGAATGGAGTCCATATTGCATCCTTTAGATGCAGACATACACTTACGCGAGAAGTTCATCCCAGTTTCCTGCATGCATAATTTTGATAATGATGAATTACTGGGCCTGGTTTTATGAATTGTGAAGCCTCAGACCACAGGCCCAAGAGGCATTATGGTATTCAGTTAGCTTTCTGGGAGCCCTTATAGCACCAGGTTTTTTTCTCACTGCTAGGAAGCGAGGCAGCGTCAGACCCAGCCTGTGGGAGTACAGAGGTCTTCTTCCATAAACTTTCTCAGATCTATGCAAAAAACTGTCCATGAATATTACTTTCTATTACCCCAAATTACAAGAAATCACAGATTGAAAGCATGAGCGGGAAGCAATGGGTGAGTCGCCAGTGCTGGAAGAGGAGAGCACTGCATGGTGGACAGTGGTTCTTCTGAAATTCACATGCCTGTCACTGCTTTTGGGTGTCAGTGATAACTGTGCACACCTGCCCACTGACAGAGGAGAACTGTACATAGCTTGGCTGATGTCCTCCAAATGGAAGACTCAGAAACAACTCATCTTTTTTCTTGTTCTAAACTGACACTCTCAGGAGTCTTCTCTATTCTGTGCTGAAGAGAAACTTAGAAAAATTGAAAATTTTAGTACCTTTGTATCACCTTTTATTCCAAGTATACATACCTAGCAATGCTTTCTTAATGATTCTGTACTATTAACACAGATCTGTAATGACTGATCAGTCAGTCTTTTTTATTTAAATGGATTAGGAAATGCTGTAGCACAACAGCCATATCCATTTGTGTTTACATCTTATGTGTGCTATTTTCAAAATACAAAAAGAATACAGTTAGTGAAGGCATAATTGGTTTTGCCAGTAAAAATATTTCAAATACATTACTGTCACTTAGTCTTATGACTGAATATTTTGGTTAACTGAGCTGTATAGTATTTAATTCCAGTTCATGAGACTGTCTATATCTAAAAATACAGCTTTGTTGCTAGAATGAATCACAGGTTCCTACCTATTTCGTTACCCTTTTTTATCCAAAGCCATTTTCAGTGCTCATTTTAAAGTAATAAGCTACAATTTCATAGAGAACTTCTTTTCTGAATGAAAAAAACAGTGAACACATCAGACTACTGAACATGCTTGTTTGATGGTTTGCAGGATTCTGTGTTTCTTACAGTTACATTATAACTGTGCTTTGTGAACACACAGAAAGGTCTATGTTTGCCTAGTGAATTCTCTTCAGGAATTTTTTTGCTTACAAACTAGATTTGGAAGTTTATACACACATATATAAAGCGTGCGTAAGAATTCAGACTTCAAATTGCTTTTTTTTTTTAAATATCATGAAGACTAACATTTACATAAAGAGCAGTTTTAAGATCAGTCATGGAGCAGCACATTTTTTTCCTTGTAGTCATAATGGGTGACTGCTGAAAGCTCCTGTGGAGGAAGAATGTGTGGTTTGGGAAGGGTTATGAAAGCTGAGAAGCTGACTCCTTTCAAAACCAGTTCTGATTATTAATGTAGTACATGAAACTTTTAAACATAAATATAAGATTATTAAAGAAAACAAAACCAAGTATCTTTTTTTTTCCCTGTGCAGTTCTAAATGACCTGGATGACCAGCTGGCCCAGGAACAAGCCCAAGACCCAGTGGACAGGACAGTTACTACTAGCAGTGCATCAAATGTCCAGTACAGTAGTGCATTCCCTACTCCAAAGAGGCAGACTGCTAGTAGGGGGCAACACAGAAATGACTGGAGTGACATGCCTAGCACATTTTTCCCCGATGGTCTAAGAACAATAAGAGCCAAAGATGAACACAAGATTTTCATCAGACCAAGGAAATTACACAGTGCATATATAAACTGGCGCCAGACAGCCTTTCAAGAAGATTATAATTATGGTGATCCAGTCGATGGAAATCCTCATCTGCTAAGCAGCAGGTTGTCTTCCGTTTCTTTCGGACGGTCTTCAGAAGGTAGCTTATATCCTCCTTCTATAACACAGAACAGTGGATTTAGGCACAAGAGTTGTATGAACAGGGATACAGCTGGCAGAAGTTACTCTGTATGTTCCCTTCGGAGATGTCCATCATCAGTATCTTCTGACCAGCTATCAGCATCTAGTTTACAGCATCCATTGGCAAGGGAGAGCAACAATGGTTTTGTACCAAGGTTTGGTCGACAGAACCCAAAGAGAATTCCTCTGTCCTCTATTGTGTGGAACAACACACCAGACTCTCCTGGACAAACATCAACTCAAGAAAAAATGTTTAGAACCCAATCACTGATGGAGATTCATGCTACAGACCGTGGTAGATATCCTAGCTCTTTGCAAGAAACCAAGAAATACGCATGTTACCACTCAAAACACCACTACAGAAGATCTATTTCAAGCAGTAATTGCTTTAGTAGAGTTAGTTGCCCTGACAAAGCTACTTCTCTGTTGCCCTTTGATAACTGGGAAAATTACCCATTATACAAATCAGAAAATAATCTCTCTAGATCCTACTACAGAGATACTTCTCATGGCAAGTTGTATGCAAACCAAAAGAATTCTCCTTATGGAGGAAAAGACAGCTCTCCTCCTTGGGCTGATATTCCTCAGTACTACAGTGATGAAGCGTTTATTTCCCCTGATGCCAGCTTTGAAATGATTATGGCTAATTTAAATGACCAGCAGTTGCCACATACAAACAATGCCAAGTTTGGTTCACAGCGCCTACAGAACGATTTTCACATGTATTCTCCAGAAAATACAAATATCAAAAGGATAATGAGAAGTGCAAATAGAACTTTTTCAGAATTCACCGAGGGCTGTCAGCCTTGGCTAAGTGGTAACTCTTCAGTTTCTTCATCTAGTATCAGAACTGATGAGTCAGTCTTTCCTAATTCAAAGGACCAAACAAAACCTATAGGACTGAACAGGAATTCAGTTGTCGTTACGCAAAGAAGTACTAAGGCAGACTTTACACAACCAGAACAGGCTGAAGGTATGAAACTGCCAGGGGAAGACATGCCGTTACAGTCAGTTTCTCAACAAGCAGATACAAACTACGTCAACACTCAGAGTTTTCCCTCTAACAGCCGTGCTTCTGCCATGTTGCAAAGCGATGCATCTCTCTTTAACACAATGAGATCAAAGAGACAAACCCAAGTCACTGCCAGAGGAGATATTGCAAAAATGTATACATCAAACGGTGATAAAAGAAATGTACAAATGAAGGAAAACAATTGCCCACCCAACAGTGCGTTCAGTCAGCCTCCCTACATTTTGCCAGCTGATGAGAGCAGGAAGGAACCTCTTCTTCCAAGTCAGAAAGAATGGGAACATAATCTGTGTTATGCAGCAAAAAGAGGGAGCATCAAACAGGATAATCGGAGTGCAGAAGCCATTAACCAAGCTACTCCAAAGAGACAGTCCTCACTGCTGAATGTTGCTTCCACTCCGTCTACTGAAAAATCAGCAAACTGTCAAGGCATGTTGTCCTGTCCTCCCAAATATTCATCTAGCTCCTCACAAAGCTCTCCACAAGCACTTTCTCATAAAGACAGTTCTAAATGTTTAGGAACACTAACTAGCTCTTCAGTAAATTGCACAGTTACTGAATCTCAAGCAGAAGGTGGAAAAACAGCTCAAGTGAGCAGAACACGTGTTACCAAAAAGATTTCACAGAAAACACTGCAGAATACAAGCACTTTACTTACTAAGGACTGTAATGGACAGTTCACTGCTAGTTCTCCACAAAATGGAAATTCTGGAAATATTTGTATGCATAGATTTGATGGCGACCCTAAGACCTCTGAGCATAGTTTAAGTTATTTTTGCCTTGAAAAAGAAAGTGGAAAAATAAGGAGTAATTCACTTTGTGTTGAAAGGCTTCGTGAGCAAGACAACTTGCTGAGACATACCAGTAGCTGCAGCATTACTGGCTCCCCTAGCAGAAACAGCCTCAAATCTCCTGACCCACTTGTTATTTATTACACTTTGCCTAGAAAATCAGCCAGCATTGCTGGTAGTATTATGTCAGATACACCCATCTCTTTACCTAGAGAAAGTAGAACAACATACAATTATTTAAGGTCTGAAACTCCACAGAGAGCTGATGCCTTTTGTCCTAATCAAAGAGATGTGTCTTGTTTAGATAGAAAACATTCCTTTTTAACTCCAGCATCATTAAATGTTGCTACAAGTAACAAAGAAAAAGATTACCGTACTTTAACCAAAAGTCCTAATAGTTCAGTAAGTAGTAGTACATCAGTTGAACTGACAGACAGATGTAAACATCTAAGTCGAAGAGAATCCTCTGTGTTTTCAGATTGTAAGGAGAGGGGAAATTTTTTGCAGAAATATAAAACTACAAGCACATTTACAGTTTGTGTTGATGAAGACCATGTCAAGTATCATGAACTAGTTTCAATTTATTACACATTACCACGGAGGCATTCAAGAACATTTTGTAACCTCTTTAGAGATAATCCAGAGGATACAGATCTACCTTGTCCCAAAGAAAATGCTCAGTCATCAAGAATACGAAACAAGAAAAATGAAGGTCATGTGAGTTTAGCAAATGTTTTCTTCCCCAGTACTTTGGAAAAAGAGGTGCCTTCATATTCTTCTGACCAAGTATCTTCATCTCTGGTCACACCTCAGAATTTAGGAACTGCTGTTGATAGTGAAGAAGAGAATTCCCACTTATCTCCTAGCTCTGAGAAGATATGTACTTCAAAGTCAGTGAGTATGGTACATAACAGGAAAGATAGTTCAGATCTTTCATTAGCAGAAAATGTGCTTTCTGACATGGTGGCAAAAGAAATTTCTTTTGGTGGTCCACAATCCACTGCAATAGTGGCAAAGTCAGATAAGGCCATTTCTGATGTTTCAAGCAGCCAAAATACAGAAATGTGCCTAAAAGAAAAGGAAGTTTTGCAAACAACCACACCGCTAATGTCCACTTTATCAATCCCTCCCAAGCCAGGCAGACATTTAGAGAATTCTTTGTATTCTACTTCAACAAATAAAAATATTATACATAAGGGAAACTCTGAAAACTGCTGTCAGCCCCCTAAAGTAAACACCAATAAAAATCTGAGCGGTTTACTCCTCCACCCAGGAGGGAAGAGTTCCCTTGGAAGGAAAGGTAACACAGAGCATGCTGATGTGCCGGTTCCTCCTGCGGAAGGCATGTACAGGGATCGTACTGAAGTCAAACAGAGAGTAAATTTCCTACATCAAACCACCCCTCTGTATAATAATAAATGTAGTGGACTGCAATTAAGGGCTGACAGTTCAAGAAAAAATGCAAATAATTTAAACTCTTGTAGCAAAGTGCTTTCAGAGTCTCAGAACAAAGCATCTGAGGTAAGCACAGCTTCCAGTGCTGATCCATTACTTCAGCTAGATGAAGTGGTTAGCACAGATACAGGTGATTTAAAGAATTCAGAAATGAAAAAAGAGAGAAACTCACAGAGTACTTGTGTAGGTAAAGATTATAGTGGTTTGCAGGAATCAGAGAGGCACAGTGAAGGCAGCCTGAACATTAACTGTAAAGATAAAGTTCCCAGGGTTACACAAGATCAGAAGACAACACAGAGTGCCGAAGACGAGAACAAGCTTCTCTCTGAGTGCACAAGAGACAAAGTCAAAGATATAGAAAAAAGGAAAAACAGACCTTCAATTAAAAATAAACTGGCAGCTGTTTACAAAACAAGTCGAAAATTTTCAAGTAAACATTTACCCCCCAAACCACACATAAGTAACATTTTTTCACAGAATGATGGAAGTGCCACTTCTTCAGAGGTTGACATGTCTCTTAACTCACTGATTTCAGTGGATTCTTATCAGCCATTCCTGCAGTTGGACAATGAAAATCAGAATCACAGTCTGAACCCTGATAAGAATATGCCAAGACCAAGAGCAGCTAAGAATAAGAAGACTGAAAATCAGAATGACCCTTCTTTGCTTGTTAATAACACCGATTGGAAGTCTTTTACAAGCTCATACACCCAGAAGGAAGCCATCAGTCCCTCCAAAAATACAGTGAATGTGGAAAATAGGCCAAATCTTACAACCCTATTTCTAGATAAAGCGGTAACCACAAGAAATAAGAATTTCCAAACACCTGATCTCAGGTTAGAAAGCAAAAGCCAGCCCATCTCTCCTAGTGCTGCTTTGTCAGACCTACTGGATGATGAGAAAAGAAGCGTTAGCAGTCGTGCCTGCAGTCCTCCCTTGCCACTTTTAACTGACAAAAACTCAAACACATATGTAAATAGCTGCTTGCAGGCAGACGTATGTCTAGGGCAAAACTTGACTTCCCGGACAGTGCTTGGTCAGTGTCAAAATACCTCTCAGTCTGCTAGCTTAAAAAATGCTAACTTACAGAGCTATCAGTTGAGCAAGAGTTATGCCAAAAGTCAGCGTGAGCGTCACCTTTCTGAGAGTATTTGTGCTCGAGATTCCGATGAGACCTTTGCCTCGGGAAGTAATGTTCTACCAAAAGGTGGTATACATGGGAAAAGATTTAAGTCTTACTCAGAGCTGTTGTCTTGTGATGAAAATGAAAACTGGGCATCGGATGATGAAAAATGTTACAGCACTAGAAATTTGATGTATCCTTCTGTTGAATTTGGTATATTCGGCAAAGAACAACAGTTGGCTTTCCTGGAAAATATCAAGAGGTCACTCACAGAAGGGCGATTATGGAGACCTTGCCTTCTTAATAACCCTGGTGCTCTCAGAGATAGAGACCCCCCTTCTATAAACAGGGCTGAGCTTCTGAGCTCAAGTTCTGCTGGGAGCAAAATGTCATCGGCTGCTTCATCCCCCCGAGAGCCGACTGATACCTACCGGGAATACCCAGCAGCTTATTCGGACTCAGACAGTGATACCACCACCGATGATGAATACTACCTAGATGAGATAGATAAAGAATCAGAGCTATGAAGGGCCTGTGGTACTAAGATGGCACGACAGCTCGGGAGTTCCTGGGCAGGTGAAAACATGGAAAATACTTTGAGCCAGTTCTTGTGCTGCTCTAAATTGGTACAACTTCATTAGTTTTAAAGAAGTTAGTGTGTTATGTTAGCTGAGCATTTGGCTTCTGTATTAAATATGGGCTTCATCACTGTTGTTTCTCCTAGCAGGGAAAAAGAATGTTAAAAAGTCCCTTCCCCAGATTCCAAAGGTAAACAAGTGTGAAGCTTTGGGCAGTGTAGCTCCAGAGATGGCTTTCTTCTGAGTCAGCAAGCAGTGGCTTATGCTCCTGCCAGCTACGCAGTGCTGGAATGGATGAATTCTAGTGTGAGCTACTTTTTCTTACAAGACTTAACAGAAAACCAAGAGGTTACTTTGCTAATAAATTGCTGTTTCTCCAATTTCCATCATTTACCAGATCAAGCATGATAATGCCAATCCATCCCACCCCCACAAAATGAAACCTGTTCAATTTTTACAGCATATTCTGGTTTTTCTGCATTCCTGGGAAACATAGCAGCAGTGTCCCCGGCGGTATTTTTCTACCATGCAGTTGATGCGGATTCCACACCAGGATTTTTCTCCTCAGTACTGCAAGAGCAGTGAGTAATGTGAGTTACACAAGTGCTGCTAGTGCAGAGGAAACAGCTCAGCAAAGGGCACAGCACTGGAAAACTCACTGAAATTCCTGAGGATGTTAAGAAACATAGCTGAGCTTGGAAATCTGCTTCTCAGAGATGGGAGATTCATAACCAGCACAGCTTTGGTTACAGTTGAGATGAACGGCCAGATTTCTACTTTGATTTAGGAACAGGTTAATTTGGATTAATAATCTGACTCTTTAAACCACGCAAAATGTAAAAATATTTACCCTATTCATTTCCTATATAAACCTCATAGGTTGAATCCTAAGTTGTCCTACTGGTGGGAAGACAACCATAACAACTACAACTTGTTATGCCCCGAAGTTCCCCCACTGCCTCTGTGCTCAGCCCCTCTCGGGGTGAGGCACCTGCAGCCGCTGGGCTCCTTCAGGGCAGCACCACCCGAAGCAGCCCGAGAGGGCACCTGGCTGGGTCATGTCTGTGCCATACAGACTGGCAGGTTTTTACATACAAAGTAAATAAAACCAGTAAGAAATGCTCTTTGCCTTTTGCTAAATTACTGTCCCTTCTTGGTATTTTTCAACCATTCCTGCTGTCACCACGCTACTGTTTATCCTTCGAACTGAACGGCTGTGAACATTTTCCAGTCAGCCACACCAAAAATGTAGTATTATTACTCAGTAGCCAAAACTCATCCCTGGCCATTAAATTTCTAACTAAGCTTTGATCTCTTTCTTTATGCAAAATCAGAAGTGGCTCACTGAGCCAGAAGATAGTATTTTTAACTAATTGCATTTACTTCTACTTTATTTCTAATTTCACATATAGTCTAAAATGATGATCCATATTTTTGATACACTTTTTAATTCAATGAGATTTCTGTAGGACATAATTATATTTTTGTAACTGGAAGGACGTATACCGGTATTTTAAAATAATATATTTTACACAAAACAAGCAATGCTTGTATCACTGACTACACCACAAGAAACTAAAAGATGAAAATATAGTAGGCAACTGGTATCCTTATTTTTTTATACTGTAAACTTCGTTAAAGAAGTGGATTTGTAGTTCAAATCTGTATCAATATATAAGTATTATTACTTTATACTGGGGTAATTTGTCTTTTGTTGTACATAGAAGGACTAATATAAACTATCTATTTATAGTCAGAATTGATCTCTATGACATGCCTGTTTTGGAAGGATATAAGCCTATGCTGACATATGCAATGCTGGAAGGAAATGACTACCGTGTAATTGCAATCTTGTAAAATGTGGTATTCTAAGGAGACATTATGTTTTTCTGTAAATGGCTCTATTTTATACATACAGGACTCTGTAGAGTAAGACAGTAAAACCAGCTGAGTATCAGTGAGGAATTTCTGCTGCTGTACATTTCTGCAAAATATGTTAATCCAAAAATTGGGAATACCAGCCTACATAAGGTAAAGAATAATAAAGTAAACGTTTACAAGGGAAGTAAATGGTCTTATAATAATTTTTCTTGACTAAAGTGGATGGTTTAGAACATTTTTATTTGTAACTATTTTCTACCTGTTCAACAGAAGTTGGATTAAGTTCTCACTTTGTTGTCATTTTTTTTTTCATTTGCTATGCTATGTATGTACAGGAAGTCCGGTGGCTTGATTTAATATAAGCAAGCAAAAGCTGCTTTTGGTCATAAATCAGTTGTGGAAGACTGCAGCCTACTGAGGATCTGTAAACTAGTATTTACACTGAATAATGGTATTCTCTGAAACAGTCAATTGCGTGAAAACATAGGGAGAAATACCCTTTGAATAGTGATCAGCTCCATTCAGTTTAGCAGACCCAGATTTTGACACCTTTGCTCTTCCAAGCTTTTTCTTTGGCAAAAGTATATTCTATAAATGTTCATAATTTATAGGATTTTCATATTTAAAATTATTTCTCTGAAATAAATTCTGCACTGAGATGAAAAAATGTATTTGTACTGTGTTTATTTTTCACTTACTGTGAGTGCCATAGTTTATTTGGAAAAAAAAATAAAATCCAGCGTCTGAGTATTGTTGCCAGAGTGCTGATGGCAAACGATGCCATAGATTTAAAACAGGGCACCCAACCCGGGTCCATCACGCAGCTGTAGGCGTCGGTCACGCCGGCTGCACAGCTCAGGCCTGCCTTGTGCAGAGAGTGCACACTGCTGCCTTCTCCTTTCCGGCCAGCTGACAAGTCTCTAGTACACAAATAGTTTTCCATCAGTGGTAGAATCTTTACAGTAGACAAGTTAATCCCTTAGCAAGTCATATACCTACAACTTGCCTTGAGGAGCCAATACTCCATGTAGGGGCCAAAGGTAGTGTTTGATGAGTAGTTTTACAAGGTGATGAGCTCCACGTGAAAATCACTTCAGCTGTAACTAGGCCTGAGTGGAGCCTGGCTGTCACGTGCAGTGTGATGGGATGTGAGACTCACCACTGTCTTTCAACCTTAATTACTACAGCCAGTGTATGTGGTACCTGAGTTCACTGACGCAGTCCCTCAGCCTGGTTTCAGAAGGAAACATGGTTTATGAGCTAAGGTGGGGTTTCTGTCTAGAACTTTGTCCACCCATTAGGTCACTCATGTCCCCAGATGACCTTTGACTTTTCTAACATCTCAATGACATTTGAAAGAAGGGACAGAAATCGTGGTTTCATCACAGGGGAGCTCAGGCTGGGAGGGTTGGCTCTGAGGTCAGACCAGGCTGCTCAAGGCTTCCTCCAACTGGGGCTTGAAAATCTCTGAGGATGGAGACTGGACAGCCTCTGGGCAACCTGTGCCTCTGCCCGACTGTCCTCATGGCGGAAACATGTTACAGGCCGAGCCTCTCTTCTTTCAACTTCTGCCATCTCTCATCCTTCAGCCCTGCACCATCTCCTCAATGGTCTCCCCAGGGGCACTGGCGGCTTCTGTAAGGTCCATCCCCTCCGCAAAGCTCCAGGCTGAACAAGCCCAGTTCCCCCAGCCTTTCCTCACAGGCCCAGTGCTCCAGTTCCACCATCTCAGGGGCCTCCCTTCAATTTGATCCAGTTTATTGATGTCTTGTACTGGGGAGCCCAAACCTGGATGCAGTATCTAGATGTGGTCTAACAAGCACTGAGTGGAGGGCGAGTAATGACTCCCCTCACCCTCTGGCTCTCTGCCCCTGTTCTTACAGCCCAGGCCACCATTGGCCGTTGTTGCTGCCAGGACTCGATGATGGCCCATGCCCCCCTCACTGCCCACCCGGACCCCTGGGGCTGTTCCCTCAGAGCTGCTCCCGGCAACTGGTCCCAGCCTGTACCAGCGCAGGGGTGGCTCCTTCCCAGGGACAAGGCCCCACGAGCACCAACAGGCCCTGACCCACCCTGCCTCCCCAGGGTTCCCACCACCTTGCCCACGGCCCAGGACACCATTTCAGCCCAGCCTGGAGCCATCAGTCCCTGCCCCAGCAATGCTGTAGGACATTGGTCTCCATTTCCCCACAGCCCTGTCTGGCCGGCCACGGGCCCCGCCAAGCCCAGACCCACCTGCAGGCTGACATCCCCAGGGCCCTGCAGCCACCCCAGAGCTGTGCCTGACCCCGGTTCCCCTCACAGGGCCTGATCCTGACCTGCAGATTGACATCCCTGCCTGACCTCAGCCCTGCCCTGTCCCCACAAGCCTGATGGGTGATGTGGCCTCTTGGCTGCCCCAGATGCTGTCTGCCATGTGGTGAAGCCCTGCTGCCAGCCATGGTCTATGCTCCTCAACCCCATTCCCCAAGGAACAGCCTCACCTCACTGTTTCCTGGTACCCAAGTGTAGGACTTTTTGTTGAATTTCATGGCCCATTCCTCCACCCTGCCCAGGTCCCTCAGGATGGCAGCCCTGCCCTCAATCACACCGACTAGTCCCCCTGTTTGGCGTCATCTGCAAACCCACCGATGGAGCTCTCCATTGCCTCATCCCAGGCCTCATCTAGGTCCCTGCAGTGTTCCCCTTGTTACCAGCTGCCAGGTAGAGATGACCCCTCTAAGCCCAACCAAGCATCCTGATGGTTTTTTACCCATTGCGTTGCTCCCCATCCAGACCATAACAGCCTAACTTGGATACAAGAGCACTGTGGGAGACAGTGACGTCTTCACTAAATTCAAGGTAAATGACGTTCCCTGCTCTCCCCTCATCTGCAGAGCCAGTTTATCACTGAAGGCGACTGGGTCGGCCAGGCATGGTTGGCCCTTGGTCAATCCACACTGACTGCCTCCAAGTCACCTTCTTCTCTAAATGTGTTCCCAACTGGTACAGAGAGGAAACCTGCCCTCGCTGATCCCTGCACCAAGAGCAGTAGCCAGGGATGTTCTACTTGGCCAAGAAGCACCTCTGTAACTCCAGATTAACATTATACATGTTTTCTCTCGCCTGTTGGGAGTATCACACATGGGATGTCAGTGGAGATCTGTGGTTATGTGAAGTGAGGGAATTTAGGAGACTAAAGACAAAAGCAAGGAGGAAACCAGACTTGATAATTCCACTTTTAAGGAACCTGTTTTTCATGGTCTGTATGCACAAAGACTTGAAGTTCATGTTATTCAAAAATATGCAGCATTCATTTGTGCTCTCACTGTTTTGCATGTGGAAATCCAGGCTTGCACGGAAACTTGATTTAATCCTCCTACAGCCTTGTAAGCCCCCCCATCTACTAACACCCTGAAATATTTCCAAGTAGCAGCAAAAGCTTGTGATAAAAATGATGCAGCAACCTTAGGAGACAAATCATTGGAGGTTTTCCCTGTTTACTCATATTCCACCATTTAAAATCCATTGAATTACTTTGTTGTTACATTTTCTAGCAAATGATACCATGATCCCTCTTTCCCCATCACCAAGCAATACCGCACTGATGAGGGCCACCTGCAGTGCCTCACCCACAGGCCCCAAGAGCTCCCTTCAGCTCCTGAACATGGGTACGTGCCTGAGCCATGCTGGGACAGGGTGAGCTCAGGGTGTGAGCTCGGCCTCCTCCCTGGCACTGGAAGGTGACCCAGCAGCAGGGAACAACGTGCCAGTACATCCCAACAGGTTCCCTGCTCTATCTTTCACTTTAAATACAGTCACACAGTCACCGGAGTAAATCCTAGAAATAGCATGGAAGAATTTTAAATTATATGTTTTTTCTCTTACAGCAATCTCTGTCTGTACATAAGGTGATGCAGGCAGTAACAATAAGATTTAGAGAAATATGATCTTTTCCTCTTTAAATTCCAGACCAGCTGTCCAGCTGTTGGCTGAACTGTACCCTAAACACAGGTAATGCGTTTTTTACACACACACAGAGAAATCATCTGCTCTTCAGTCTGGCCGCACAGCGGCCACGGACACGTCTGAGGACCTGAAAAGGCTGGGGTCAGCGCCGCCCGCCCGCAGGCGAGTGGCTCTGGGGCTCCCCCCTCACTTGCACACCAGCTCTGCCCCGTTTCCCGCCGCTCTCCGGAATCCCGCGGACCCGGGACCGGGCGCGGCGCTCAGTGCCGGCAGCGGGGGGCCGTTTGCCGGTGCGGGCAGCCTGACCCCGTCAGCAGGGCACGGTCCCCGCTCCGGCACGGCAAGCGCACGGGGGGTTCGCAGGGGAAGGTTCTGGCTCCCCGCGCTCCCACGCGGGACGGCCCGGGCCGAGGCGCGGCCGGAGGAGGAGGGGAAGCCGCGCCGGATTCAGCCGCCCGAGGCCAGCCCGGCCCGTCCCTCGCCTCCCGCCGGCCCTCCCCGGCCCCGGCCCCGGCCCCGGCCCCGCGGGGCGGGGAGCAGGCGGCGGCCGCCCCTGGGGCGCGGGCGCGGGGCCGCGCAGGCCCGGAGGAGGCCCCGGCCCCCCGCTCCGAGCGGGCGCGGACAGGGCGGCGCGGCGGGGCTCGGCGAAGGGCAGCGGCGTGGGCGATGGGGAGCCGGGGGCTGCTGCCGCTGCTGCTGGGCGCCGCGCTGCCGCTGCTGCCGCTGCTGCGGCCGGCGGAGCCCACGGAGCCCGTCAGCGCCGAGCGGAGCCTGGCGTGGGGCCCCGGGCTGGACGCGGGGCTCACCCTGCCCGTGCGGTACTTCCACATCCAGGCGGTCAGCGCGGCCGGACGCAACTTCTCCCGCTCCCCGCCAGGTACCGTGCATGTGTGCTGCCGGGCGGGCGCGGCGCGGGGTGGACACCCTGCCCGGGGCTGCCATGTCCGCGGAGGAGCTGGTCGGAGCCGCCCACCCCTTCCCCTCTTCCCCCCTTCTTCTTCCTTCCTCCCTCCTTCCCGAGCGGTTGCTGAGCTGCCGCCGGTGCCTGGCTGCTCCCCGCCGCGCCCGCCCGGTCCCGCATCGCCCGGTGGTGAGCGGAGCACATGGGCAAACCCCTCCTGTCTCCTGGTACAGCCCAGGGCCTCCCTCCCTCCGTCGAGCTCTGCGTCTCGCCCATCGCCTCCCCTGAACAGTATGTGATTTACAGCAGCAAACCAGGAAGCTCAAAATAAACCGGTGCTCCTGGAGATAGTGGATGTAAAGAAATCCCAGTACCCTGCTCAGAACTGCTAATGTAATTAACGCTGCACGCACACCAGTTGCGTAAAATTTCTGTCTCAGTAAGACGGCCCTCTGGGCCCCGTTACCCTACTGCTGCTCCGTTAAGGAGTAATTTTCATCTCTTGTTTACGCAGCACACACACAAACCATCCCGTGACACTTCTCCTGAGGGTGGGAATTGGGGTTTATTCTCGCAGTCCAGCGGTATGCTGCCAGTCAGCTGTTTTCTGCTGCAAGCTAATTCCACATGCTCTGTATTAAATATAGTTTTAATTTAGAATAATAATAACTTTTGCATCACAGATTTCATAATGAAGATAACCCTGAGATAGCCACCCAGTAGGAATCCTGTTTATAATTCATACAGGGTAGAGCTGGTTATTTTGCTATGTATTACTTACTATTCATACAGATGGTACTGAGAGGATATCTACCAAGTACGCATGGCCTCTTCGTGTCCTGTAGTTAGAAGGCTGCTGCTTGTAAAATTAAAGAGTAGACGTGTATTATATGGTTATATCTTCAGTCTGACAGAACCCCATACTTCAAGTCTGGACTTTCTCCAGCTGCTGTTGCAACTTGGTGCTGGATTGCAGCGCAGTTTTGTAATTGCAGTGAAGAATGCAACTGCACACTCACTGCCAGCGAAGCAGAGGCTGATTTCAGCTGCACAGGGAGAGCCTTGGGTTCAAACAACAGGTCGCTAAAGGTAAAAAGGTGTGAAGCTCAGTTAGATTCTCATGCTAGTTTAAATCCTCCAAGATAAGCTGATAGGATGTGGGTATGGAGAACCTAGTTTTGACCTCAGTGCTTTAGTATTTATATTAATAAATTCAGTGTCTTTGGAATGTTCCCAGGTCATGATGCCATCTGTCATGGAGTGGTCTCCATTCATACCATGACATTCTGTAGCCTCCAAACCAAGGCGATGCACGCGTGCTGCTGACAAGGAAGAGCTGTTGGCTCAGCCCACGCTAACTGCTGAGCTGTGCCAAGAATTATTTAGGAGAGTGCCAAGGATCCTTTAACAATCTAGCAGTACAGTTGATCATATTCCAGTGCATGAGCACTGTTTAATGTATAGACACAGGCTATAAATTTCAGTTCTCAAATTATTTTAAATGTTCAAATTCTATTTGTAAAATGTCAGTAAGAATTGCAATTAATAATATTAAGGCACTACTTTCCAATATAAACTTAAATATATCTCGGAATAGCCCTGCTGGGATAGCTAAATAAATCTGCATTATCACCTCCGTTGCACAAACAAGAATACTGCCATCAGAGCAGGAGAGCTGCAGTTAAGGCTTCTCCTTTGGTAAAATTTGTCCAAATATATTAAATTGTGTTTTGTGTGGATTAGTATTTCAGTCAGGTAGGTCAGTAGTTACTGGTATCCAGTATGAAACTTATATAGGATAATTAGTTGATTTTAAATCCAGATGAGTTTTCTGATTGTCAAGTCTAATCAGAATTAATGTGCACCATTGCACATCACACAGTAATTTTGACCTACAGGCTGTAATTCTTTGACCCGTTTTTTTAGGAAGATGTCAAATGATGCGGAATTCACTCTTTCCCTAGAAAAACTATTCCAAAGATTAAAAAATCACTTCTGAAAACAAAGAACTTACTTTTAATATGAACAGCATAGATTTTTTCTTTGGATACTTGGATCACCTTATCCTTCTTTTCTGCTAGGCTTTCCCCTAGGTTTAACAACTGTTCACCATGTCTTTATGACAGAGTCAGCTGTTAACTATTCCTCAGATGACCTGTGTACTCTGCTAACAAATATTTTCAAGGCCTCCCAGGTATTCTTGCAGGTTTTACCAAATACTTTCAAAGTGGCACACTTCTGCCAGCACTCATTTCAGTGTCGCTAAACAGAGTGCATCTTGGTTACGCTCACCTTTGTACCTGCAGCACTGCAGGACCTCCCTTCAGGGTGTTTGTTGACCATGATGCCTGGGCTTTTGTGATGCTCACACACAAAACTTCCTACCACGACCTGTATTTCTTTGTTCCTGGATATATGCCCTCACATCCGACTCTGTTAAAGTAGTTCAAAGGAGCCCATTTTGCTAAGTGAACCTGTTTTGTCCAGCTGCCTCTTCATTGAGTCTATTGATTTCACAATTTCCACCTGTGAAAGTAACCAGCAATAATTTCAGTAAAACAGTTGATGAAAAAACCCTTCTTTTCAGATCTTTTAATTGCTCTTCTCCATACATGTCAGAAATAGGGTGACTGGGTTTTTTGTTCATCTCTAACAATTTGCATAAATCAGTACCTTGTTACCTTTTCTGTCTTTCCATCCCTGCATTTCTTCACTCATTCATCCATGCATGGAATACCTCTTTTGCAAGCTACACAAGAGAAAAAAAAATGCATAAAGCAAGTTTCATCATCTGGATTTCTTAAAGTGTCCCATTTTGACCGTGTCTCTATTTTAGTCTCTCTTCAGAACTGGAAGATTATTTTGTACTTAAAACACTGTCCCAGACAGGTTTTCAGGGTAACACAGAGTACTAGTAGTGATGATTCAACAAGGACACATTTTTCTTTTATTATTTCTTTGGATTGAGAGAAACAGAAAAATGTGAGTGAAAGTACTATGGTAACCTTCCTCCAATTTTAAAAAAAGGAATCAGCAAAACCTGTTACAGTTAAATACTGCAGTAGTACTTAGAGGCCTTGGCCCCATTACGCAATGAATGTTTTAAATCGTAAAAAGCCTGTTGCCTCCAATGAATAATTTGTACTTACATTAAATATTCAGTCTCCCTTTTCTTCCCCCTCTCTTTCAGTGGGGTTATCTTTTTTCCCAGAGAGCTTTGTTATCAGGTCACTCTTCCCTTATCAAATGCTTCCTGCATCTAAACTGCCACCAACTAAAACTAACATATCCTTTGGGTGGATCCAGAGCTTCTCACATCTCTAGAGCAGTAAGTACATAACCAGCTGGGAACAAAGACCCACTTAGTTATTTCCTGTAGGTGAGGACAAGGAGATCAAATTCAGTAGTATTTGACTTATGATTTCTCAATATTCACTCATTTTTATGGTAACTGAAAACTTTGTTTTCTCTGGTAGGAAATCTGTATATCCAGTTGTACCGGGTCTGGCTGAGCCAGAATTGGTTTTCCCCTGTAGCAGCCCTCACGGTGCTGTGTTTTATGTTGGGAGCTGGCAGGGTGTTGATAGCACACTGGTGGTGTGGCTACTGCTGAGTAGTGCTTACACAGCACCAAGGCTCTTTCCAACATTTTCCCCCCCCACAGTGGGACAGGGTGGGCAAGATCTTGGGAGGGGACACAACCAGGACAGCTGACCCGAACTGACCAAAGGGATATTCCATACCATATGACGTCTGCTCAGTATAAAGCTGGGAGAAAGGAGGAAGGGGTGGGGTCACCCTTGGTCCTCCGAGGCCACCACTACACGTATCGGAGCCCTGCTTCCTGAGAAGGCCCGACATCGCCTGTTCATGGGAAGTAGAGAATAAATCTGTTTTCTTTTTTTGCTTCCGTGCGCGGACCTTTGCTTCGCTTTGCTTATATTAAAACTGCTGTTGTTTTACCCACAAGGGTTGTTTTGTTTTCCTATCTTATTTTCTTTCCCTTCTTTGCCCTATTGAGAAAAAAAGGAGAGAGGGGGGGAAGTGATAGAGCGACTTGGTGGGTACCTGGCATTTAGCCAAGGTCAAACCACCACACCAGTTAAAATGCTGCTTTATAAAATGGGTAGAAAGAGACAAAGATGTAGTACCAATGGAAAACTATTTTCTCTGTGATTCTACCTCGTGACATGCTCTGGAGTCGAACACGACTTCATCCAAATAATACCAGGTGCTGGTCATAGGGAGAGGATGCTTGGCTTAAGTTGGCTACTTTTAAGCAAGTTGAAAAAGGTAGTTGTGGCTGGCAGTGACATTGAGAGGCAGAGATGTCCATTCCTTCAGCAGAGTCATTCATGGGATCCGTTGCCTAGTTCAAAAAGAGGGGACTCATTCCTGCATTAAGACATCTGGTAGTATTTAGTTGAATGAGGAACAGAAATTGTTACTCACCTTTGAAGAAATGTATCTTTCCTCTTACTTGGATTACAACTCTACACTGTCCTCGTGCAGAAGACCATTTATGAGACCAGAGGGCAACTGAGCACTGTGCAGCAGCTCGCTCACTCCTTCCCCCTCAGGGATGGGGAGGAGAAAATAAAATAAAAGGATCAGGGACTAAGACAAGAACAGGGAGGAATGACTCGCCCATTATGGTCACAGGCAAAAGACAGACTCTTAGAGGAAGAAAAAGATCAATTTGAACACCACCAACACTTAATTTTCTAATCAGGGTAAGACAGTGAGAAATACCACTACAACTTAAAACCACCTTCTCCCCACCCCTCCCTTCTTCCTGGGCTCAACTTCACTCCCAGTTTCTCTACCTCAACAGCTCAGGGGAAGCAGGGGATGGAGGTTGTGGTCAGTTCATCATCTGAGGTCTCTGCCACTCCTTCCTCCTCATGGGGAGGACTCCTCACACTCTTCCCCTGCTTCAGCGTGGTGTCCCTCTCACAGGAGACAGTCCTCCATGAACTTCTCTGATGTGAGAACTCCCCACAGGCTGCAACTTTTCACAGACTGCTCCAGTGTGGGGTGCCTGCAGTGGGCTACAGTCCTCCCAGCAACAAACTGCTCCACCGTGGGCTTTCTACAGAGTCACAGCCTTCGTCGGGCACAGCCACCTGCCCTGGCGTGGGGTCCTCCACGGGCTGCAGGTGGGCATCTGCTCCACCGTCAACCCCCATGTGCTGCAGGGGCACAGCCTGCCCTCTCACCACGGGCTGCAGGGGAACCTCTGCTCTGGCGCACCTCTTCCTCCTCCTCTTCCTCCTTTCTTCCGCTGACCTCAGTGTTTGCATAGGCATCTCCCTCACAACTCCTTCTCCTCTCAGGTTCCCTTTCTTAAATATGGTATCACAGAGGCGCAGCCACCATCGCTAATCATCTCAGCCTTGGCCAGAGGCGGGTCCAACTTGGAGCCAGTGGAGCTTCAAGAAGCTTCTCACAGGAGCCACATCTGTAGCCCCCTCCCCCACTCCCAAAACCCTGACACGTACAAACCCAACACAATGAGGAAACCAATTCCCTGGTGTTTGGCTCCCAGCTGGGTTAAACCATGAAAAGAGGCACAACATGTCAGGAAATACACGTCTGAAATCATAAGGGTTCTGCCTATTTTAATCTGGAGACTCTTGCACAGTAGTTGACTTGAATCCAATTTCAAGATCCAGTGCTCTGAGGAAGACATGCTTGATCATTAAATGACTGTTGTACTTACCACATCAGCGCATTTATTTGTAGATGCAAAGGATGTTAAAATATGGATTGTATAGAATTAACTGTAACATCTCTATTATTTAGTGCTGTCAGGACACATTGGACTGTTGGTAACATCTTGATTTTATCTAGATTTTTTTCAGTTTCCTTTCTTTCTGTATACTGCTTTGTGGTAACATTCATTACATTTGTTTGGTTTGCAATGCTTAGACTATAACATTTTGTGAATAATCTGTCCCCCTCTTTTTGGAAGAATAAAATTGATGATGACCATTTGTGACAGAAATAAGGGAATATAACAGATTTAAGTTTATGCATACTTGTGTTGTCCACAAAATACTCCACGCCCACTTAAAAAGTCACAGTGCATTAATGATGAAATGCTGGTGATCTTTAAGCACAGGTCAGACAGATGTCCAGGAAACATCTCTACTATCATTCTCTTATCCCTGCTTTTCAGTAGCTGGGACTTTAAATTTGCAAGACAGTCAGCTGCAGCCCAAAGGTGAACAATTTGTATCTGACTCCTGCATGCTGCAACTGCCTTTCCACAAGCTGGCAAGTATTCTTTTCTCCTGTTATTTTAACTTGGTTTCCTATCTTTCTTACACTAGAGGAAATGATTGTTCCTCAGAGCACTAACTTGAAAACTTAGTATTAAACCTAATCTTTGCTTCAAAATACTGTTAGCCTTTCTTTCTGTCTTGCAATCATTATTTAACTTTTTATCTGCATCTACAGGTTTTCCATTTATTAGGTATGTGATGATCAAGAAAATTTGGTAGGATGATCTTCCATTACTTGAAATTATTTTTACCAAGTTGGTACAATAAAAAAATTTCTAGTGCAAAGTTAAATTAAATTCCATGGACTTAATCCAGTAGAGTTTGCTCTCACCTTTTTTTCATATATGTGATTCTAATAGCTTAAAGTGCTTTTATCTGGTTTTATTTTCCTCTTTTCAGGAAGAACACAGTTTAAAGTGGTAATTAAAGCACTTTCTCCAAAAGAAGTCACCAGAATTTACACCCCTCGCCCTTTGGATAGGAACGATGGCACATTTCTCATGCGGTATCGGATGTATGGCAGTGTCAGAAAAGGGTTAAAAATTGAGATACTTTATGGTGATCAGCATGTAGCTCAATCTCCTTATATTCTGAAAGGTAAGGGCATTTTTTTTATTTAATGTAATGTATGAGGGTAGCTATAGAAATCCTGTGGCTAATTTACTGCTAGAGGAAGAAGTGGGAAATTAGAGGTTTGTTTGCCCTTGTTCTTGTAGTCTCCTCACAAATGTTCTCCTTATACAGAGAAATAAGCAATGACAATCTATATACATTGCCAAGTTACAGGACCTAGATGCATAGGCATGTAGATTATGGCCTCCAACATTAAGGTGATGTGTCTGGACAACTCCTTCCCTCTTGCATAAGGAAACCGATCTCTTCAGATTTGGTAGGGAATAAGAGAGCAATGTTTGTATTTTTACTGTTTTCAAGCAGGAATTCACTTAAAGGTTGTGTTATTTTTATCTAAAGGAGAAAATACTACCTGCAAAAGCAAGGAGTTTGTGTTGTTCCCAACACTTTATAATTCAAATGTCTGTGATTTCTAAAAAGTGTGATCCTTCATAACAACAAAGACAATATTTCTTTAACCAGACAATACTTAACTTCCTTTCCATTAGCCCACTTTAATTCAGTGCAGGTCTATACTATGGAAGAACTGTTTAAAATCAGGGAAAACAAGGCAAATTATTCTCTCATTCCAGATCTGATTACTTGCTCTCAAATGGACAGCTGTTTAGCAAAGAAAACGATAATATAAAATTACTTCTCTGAAGACTCTTGTTTCAGTTCACTACTACTTCTTCTAACCAGAATTTGGTTATGTTTTTTTAAATAAAATTTCCTAAATATAAAGTTAGAAGTGTCTTCAAACTTGAGTTCTCAAGTAGTAGTATGCCTTCTTTTTCCTGGTGCACATTTGCCAGCAGCCATGAAACTATGACACAACACAGGACAGAACCTGTTTTGATTAGAAGTCCACGAAATGAGGCTCTTGCTTATACTTAACCTCTCTGCTTCAAAAGGACAGAAAGAATAGTTGATTCTACATAAAAGAAAACACCTTAAGCCAGAGGTAAAGACTACTGTATCAAAGTTCTGAATCAGGCTAAAATTGAAACTGTAATACCTGAGCTTTGGTAGTTACAGACAGTTGGAACAATTCTGAATACCCTATGTGGTAGGCAGGTAGCACAATAATGGAGCTTCATTTTGCAGATGAATTTTGCCCTGATAACAAAAAATCTAGTATTTTGATTTCTGAAAAGAGAAGAATGTTGCTGTTTTCTTAATTAGATTGCTAAACCCCAGAAATGTTGTAGGGAGGATGATTTCCCAGGAAAACTTTAGAAAACTTGGTATAAAAAATGTCAAGGCACCGTAATGTCTACATTTATATGCCAGTGTGTTTGGGAAATTATGATTGATGTAGACTCACAGATACAGACTCTCAGTGCTTTGTTTTCCGCAGGGCCAGTTTATCATGAGTATTGTGACTGTCCTGAAGAAGACCCTGAGATCTGGCAGAACGTTATGTCTTGTCCATCCCAAGAACCTCAGATTACAAAGGACTTTATTTCTTTTCCCACCATTGACCTTCAGCGAATGCTTAAGGAAATCCCAACAAAGTTCAGTCAAACAAGAGGTGCTATTGTTCATTACTCTATTCTCAATAATCACATCTACCGTCGCTCATTAGGAAAGTATACAGACTTCAAAATGTTCTCTGATGAAATGTTCCTGTCACTGGCAAGAAAGGTATCAGTTTTGATCATTTAAGACCATTAAGTCATGTTCTAATATGGCAATACTGCATTTGGTGTTGTATCTTCAGATTTATAATTCTTGAAGTAAGACCTGACTTTTGTTTTTTCATCAGGATGACAGTGTATTTTAGGAATAATGTGTAGGGACTGAGCTTGACAGTAATGAAATTGCTAGGAAAGCTGCAGGGGCTGAGGCCCGACTCTGCGAGCCTTGCCCTAGCCTCTGTGAGTGTCCCTTTCATACTTGCTTGTGGGGCAGAAACTTGAAATTCATACCTTAAGCTCAGCTAAATCTGTTAACTGTGTAGTAGGTTTATTGAATCTGCATGACATAAAAGAACTGAGGAATATATCTAAGAGTGACAAACAGCTTCTGTCTTTATATTATTATCCTTTCTTGGGTATGCATTTAGGTTCGTCTTCCTGATGTGGAGTTTTATCTTAATGTTGGAGATTGGCCAGTTGAGTATCGGAAAGCTAATGATACACCTGGTCCCATACCTGTCATTTCATGGTGTGGCTCTGTGGATTCAAGAGATATAGTCCTTCCAACGTATGATGTAACCCACTCAACGCTTGAAACACTACGTGGAGTCACAAATGATCTCCTTTCTATTCAAGGAAATACAGGTAAATTAGAGATCATGGGTTTTAAAAAAGAATTTGTAAATTCTATCAAAGAAGCACGTTGCATTCAACTAATGTGTTCAGGTCTTCAGTTCACAAGTGCCTTAGGAGGTCTCTTAATACAAGCAGGTTAGTCTTTACAGATTGTAAACACTTTCAACACTGCTACTAAGCAGGTGGTTAATATGGATTTAGAGCCAAAATTTACGAAGTCCTGTTTACAATAATGGTGAATTTTAACTTAAAGGTATCCAGAAGATAGCTGCTGTGACCTGTCAAAAGAAAAGCAAATATAATTAAAAGGCCTTTCTCCTCAATAAAAGACTTGAATATGTTCCTTCTAATCAAATAGTAGTCCTTTTCCCGAGAGTGATGTGGCCCAGTGTTCTGTTTACATTAAAATGAATTTAAATCCTGAAAGAAGTAAACTGGTATTATGCTGCAGCCTCTTTCAAATAAGAAAATACTGCTGTATAGAAGAATACCTCAGAGTGGGATCTTCTGAATTGTTTTTCTAGCTTTGAAGGGTCAGTTTTACTGAGAGGTGTCTTCCTACTCCCCCCCCAGAAATTCATGAATACTTAGGGATCAGACAAATGGCATGAACCATACCTAAGGAGTAAAACTTGAGTGAGGAGGTATTTCTTTTTATTTGATTAGTTCACAGTTTCTCTTTCCTTTATTAGTTTTTAAATTAAATATTTTAATTAAATCATCCGTTTGACACAGTTGCTTTTCCAGTTAGGAGACAGTAAGAGCCTACTCCACTTTAGTAGGTCCTTCAAGGAAACTTCCAGCAGAAGAATGAGGAGGGACATATTTAATGTTTTTAAAAGCAGGCAGTAAGCAGAGATTAAGGCTTTCAGGCTCTTGCAAAGTATCTTGAGGACACAGTATAGCCATTTTTTTTCCTTTTTAAGTCATCATTAAGTGATTCCTCAAAGACCTAACTAAATTGCTGGGTAACAGAAGTGGATTTTACTAAAAAAACATTGGTTATTGTGGCAGGCTTTATGGATGGAGAATTACTTTAATTATTAGTATTTTACTTACATAATTTGATTATAATCCCTGATGTAGCTTTCAAGATATTTCAAGTTATTTAAATATGAAATCCTTGAGTAGAAAAGCAATTCTTTGATTTTCCTTTTATAAGTGGCTCAGTTTTTCATCCCAAAATTCAAGCCAGAACTGGGAGTTTAAACCCTGTGATTACTAAGTGATTATGGAGTCACTACGAGAAATCATGCCTGTTTTACCATGGCTCTGAGTGCAATGCCACTGTCGTAGCAAGTTCTTCCTTTGCACTAAACATACCATGAACATTTCATTACTGTTTGCTTTTACCTTATCACTCGTAGGCCCATTCTGGGAGAACAAAACCGAGCGAGCTTTATTTAGAGGTCGAGACAGCCGAGAAGAACGTCTCCATCTTGTCAAGTTATCCAAGGAAAATCCAGAACTACTAGATGCTGGAATAACAGGATATTTCTTCTTCAGAGAAAAAGAAAAAGAGCTGGGAAAGGTTCAGCTGATGGGCTTCTTTGACTTCTTTAAGGTAGCAAGCAAATTACAGTCTGGGATTAATTTTGCTGTCAAGTTCTTACCAACTGAAAAGACAGAGCTTACTTTTGCTAATTCCATTCAGTAAACAAAACAATTATGCTGCATTGGGAACACTGGTCCAGGTGGGGTAGACAGACCATCTGTAATCAAAGTCATAGTGTGACACTCTTCTAAAGAAAGCCACTATAATTTTTTCATGGAGACCCTTAGAGAGAGTTCTTAGTGATTTTTTTGTTTTTAAATAGATTGAGAAATTTGATTTCTCACCATCAGGGTTTCTTTTATTTGGGATAAATATGAAAAAAATGGACACAACTTGTGTCCATTGCAAGTACGTTACGGATGTCAGAAGGAGTCCTTGTAGTAACAAGTTAGAAAAATAGACGGGTGTTTTTGTTGCGCTCTAACACACAAATTTCACTGCCACAGAGATACAAAAAGTAAAGGGATAGAATCCTGTAAAAAGCAATTACAATATATGACAATTGAAGTTCTGTTCCAGAAATTAATATATCAGAAATGCTGTAACAGCCAAGAGCATCTGCCAGAGCAGTACATTCATGATTACTTTTAGTATAGTTTCAGATTATTTTATATAATATATGTTTCAGATTATTCTACATAATAATAATATAATTTTAAGTCAGAATAAATTTACACTTTTTGAATGTAAGTATAGATTAGTTTTATTTCCTTCCCAGCTCTACCCCTTCCTCTGTCCCAGGACACTTTAATAGAATATCTGTCAGCCAGTTCATGTGACACGAAGGTTCTTGACTGTCAATCTGGGGTTGAAAACAAATCTTTTTTCCATTATGTTATCCAGAACACCATGAAACTACACCTGCTTAACACTAGAAAAAGGTTTGAGGATGAGAGTTGATAAACACAATTACATCTTGCCTATGAAAATAATCTTTTATACAGTTAGTATTCCTGTTGCAATTCAAAACATCTTATCTTTTTTTCCACTATCTTCATATTGTAGTACAAATACCAAGTGAACGTAGATGGGACTGTAGCAGCTTACAGGTTTCCATACCTCTTGTTGGGTGACAGCCTAGTATTGAAGCAAGATTCCCAGTACTATGAACACTTCTATATTGGATTAAAACCTTGGAAACATTATGTTCCAGTTAAGAGAAACTTAGACGACTTGCTAGAGAAAATAAAATGGGCTAAGGTAAGTTCCGTTACTAATTCAAGTTCAAAGTGATAAACAAACATTTAAACAATTTATCTTAATACTCTCTTCTTTTTGTATTTCCACATACATATTTTGCATGAACTCTATTGAGATCCTGGGATAAAGGAAGTACATTTTGTTGTCAGTGTAAGATGGGAGGCCTTAATTCAAGTAACCATCTCTATTCAAGGAAATACTTAAGAATGCATTTTAGGTATGTGCAGGAGTGTTTCATGAGTCAGAGCCTTAGAATACTGACTAATGCAGGTAATTTTCAAAGAAACACACAGATTCCTAGATACTGGTTCATAGATTCTATTGGTTTTTTTAGGTCCTGACTAGAACAGAAGTCATTACATGTTCTGTTTGAATGTACAAAAAATTGCTGCTCTGTAACATGCTCAGAATGAGAGGCTGGGATTCTGTAACCAAACAAACCGATATAATTGTGTGATTGAAAACACGATTTGTGCTTTAAGTTTAGCTATTAAGTTAAAAAACATAGGAGAAGTTTCTGTTCTGGGAGTACTGTAGTTCTTCCTATAGAATCAGATGAGAATACTAAAAGCTTTGGAATATAGGCCTAAAAAACTTGACAGTAAGTACATGAATTCAAGCAGTTATTTTTAAAAGGAAGATATTGAATTGCATTGCATATCAGAGGACAACAGTTGTGGCTTTGTCTTCTGTAAAACTAAGTATGTCTGGGAGATGTCAGACCTGATTTTGAAGAGGCTTGTGGCTTGGACAAAACAGTAGAGTAGTAATCAACCGAGTTTTCAAAATTGTACGATATCCATGAAAGTTGTTATTGATAGCCCTAAGGTACCAGTTGTGACCATAAAAGCAATCCAGTAGTTTAAAAAAACCTGCAATTTAAAGTATGCCTTTGCAGTCTACCAGTAATTGCACATAAAGTTTCAGATTTGAATAGCCCCTTTAATATCAAACTTCTAATGCCAGCCAGGCTTTGAGTAACTCACTGATTGTCTATTATTCATTCGTTTCATCTCAATTTTCCAGGAAAATGATGAAGAAGCAAGAAAAATTGCTAAAGAAGGACAATTAATGGCAAGAGAATTACTTCAGCCTCACAGGCTTTACTGCTACTATTATAAAGTGCTCCAGGTTAGTACAATGGATCACTTTATTACTTTCCCCCAACTGCTACTGCTATCAATGCTACAAATTTCATATTCAGTCCTTACTTATATCAGTAGCAGACACAGTTCATATTATTCACAGATCAGTGTGAAGAGCTTTGCTAAAACTTACTTCATTAAAGAGGCAACCTGACATAATAGTTGTTTTACAGAATCACAGATTATTTTTTTTTTTGCCTCCATCCACACAGTCAGACCTGTTTTCAGTGTCACTTGGTATGTGGTTTCTAATAGACGTAGGAGATAATCTGTACACAGCTTTCTTCCTTTTTCCCTTCTTACTTATCCCATCATGAGCTACTCCGCTGTATTACAAAACAGTGAATACATGGAAAAGAAATTCCGGCAGTATGGCTAGTAGAGTGATAAGGGGTGAAGCAGGCCAAACAGTAATTGCTTCCCTAGGAGATGCAAATCTCTAGTGAAAGAAGCTTCTGTTCTCTGAAAGTACTAATTTCTTTTTCCTTTTTTGCTGTGCAGAGTTAGATCTCAGCTTCAGCAGCCACAGGTTGACACAACGTTTGGAACTGTTCAGTGTACAAAAATGACAGCATTATCTGCATGAAGTGGTTAGAGGCACAAATAATGACAGTATTCAAATTACCATTAATAACAGGACAGGGGAAAACATTAAAGGAGGTTTTCAGAGGCAGTGTAGTCCATTAGTAAGTGTGTTATAAAGGCACCTTGTAAACAGGTTGTAAACAATGACATAAGGAGCCTGGAAAAAGGCAAGCTTCTGAGTGGAAGGGAGGAGGAAAATTCTGTTTCATGAATTACACGTTCATGCTTATAGCATTCTTAAATGTTGTTTACATATTTCAGAAATATGCCAAACGGCAAGCCAGCAAACCTGAAATACGGGATGGAATGGAACTTGTACCTCAGCCTGATGACAGAGACTCAGTATGCAGTTGCCACAGGAAAAAGCCTTTAAGGGAAGATCTATAACTGTACCGGATGGAGAAAATCACCCACTTACAATGCAAGATTTTAAGCAGGAATTAAGCTGTGAAATCTAAGACACTTATGCACTAGCAAACATTCTTAGTTACGTATTTTTCTTGTATTCAGATACCCTTTTCCACTGACTCTGCTCTACAATTTTGTTCCCATAATTTTGTCTCCATGACCACCACCAGACAGATACTGAGCCTTTAATGGCGAGCGTCTAGGGGATTTGTTTGATCTTCTGCATCATCAGGAAGAAGAGTGCAGTGCTGCTCGTGTTCCAGTTGGGACCTAGTTACCAAAGTTTTATGAGGAACCAGTCATCCACAAAAGATCTTCCATGAGTCAGTGCAAGTTACTCTGAAGGAGCATTTGCAACATGCTAAAACAGTGTTATGATTTCTTCATAAAGTTTACCTCAGTGTTAGATTGCTTCTTGTATACAAAACAATTTTCTAACTATACAAAATGAATATTTGAGATTTACAGATATCAAATCTGGTGTTGCTTTGAGATTATTTTGCAGTCTATGACAGAGAACATGATAAAATATCAATTTCAGAGGAAAATGGAGAGGAGGAGGAGAGATCAGAATAATATTTTTATAAACACCATGGTTGTGAATCACGAAAATTACGTGCTGCTTTAAAGCAGACTGTGTAGCTATCACAGTCACAGTACTTTGAGTGCCAAGACACCACTCTGAAGACCTGTTCCCTGCCAGTGACCATGTTTGTGAATATAGGTGTGGATCTACAAAAGGATTTAGGAACTTCAGGTGAGGCCAGGTGAAATACTGGTATCTTAGTTCAACAATAGTCTACCATATTCTTGGCTGCTTGAGTATTCACACATGTGAAATTTGATAGTAGAGTTTTAGACCACCTAGGTTTAACTTTTGTGTAGAGCTAAGGATGCCACCATCTTTTTCACTTGGTTTCATTAACTACTTTTTCCTGGGCCTAAGTCCCCAGGCGGATCTTACCCATTTTCTGAATTTAGATCATACCTAACCTTATACTGAGATCAGACAGCAGATCAGACTTGTTTTGGTTCAAACATATGACAGAAAAACCTACGCTACACTTTCTAGGTAATAATCTAGGGGTTAGAGACCTTACTAATTGGGAAGCCTTCTCCTTGGTTTGATTCAAAGCCATTTTTCCAGAGAGTGCCTTGGCTCCAAACTGGAGAAGAGGTCTTCAGGTCTTCCACTGAAGTTGTGCAGCCATGAAGCTAACAATACAAAATTCACAGGGCCAGAAGGAGCTGGTCATGCCATTGTAACAAAGTGTGCCTTTGGGTAGGGTGGAGGAAAAATCCTAGTCCTGGATGTGGCTCCCAATGCCTCTGTTGATTTTTACCCAAGTTTGTCTGCTTCAGAATGCATAAACAGTCCTGGAAGGAGACACCAATACCAAGACCAGTGCACACAAGCACTCATTTCTGTCCTCTGCATTTTCATCTTCGCCAGTGTAGCCTGCCTGTGCAGCTTCCTCCTCGGCTGTGCTCAGATAATGTCTTTCATGGATACCAAATTCTCCCTATGCAAAAAGGAATGGAAACGTCTTAAGATTGTGGACTCATCTAATTGCTTAAGTGCTTAAAGTTTAGCACTACACCTTATGCAGGCTTCATTTGTGGTTCTACACTGCAAGTTACTCTCATAAAATACGTAACAGTTCTGCGCTAGAACAGGAAGAAAGACTAGAATATTCAATATGCTAAATATGGGAAGAACTTCAGGTTTCTGAGGAGGTTAATGCCACTGTCCATCAGTCATTTATTACATTATGCCAGTTAAGAAAAAACTTGGAACGTGTTGCTCTACCCATCATCCTCTTTGTTCTGGTTCTAATACTAATATATATAGTGGTTGTATTTTTATTTAGCACAACAGTCAGTCCTAGAACTTCAGACTATAAATATATGTTCAGCTCATCTGACATTAAATTTTCTACATCAAAATTCAGGTACAGGGTTCCGTTGGTGAAGCTGACACTTAAAGTTGAGCATATGCTCCTCTTCCCTTCTCTGTGTACAGTAATTTTTACTGTATGATATCTTATTTTGCAATATTATCCATTATACCATGTGCATTTTAGATTCACCAGTATTTATAGAAGTGGTGTGCTCAGCAAAGGCAACTAAGCATACCAGATAGTTGAAGCAACAAAGTTTTCCACTTCTCACACACATATTTCAAACCTAAAGTCAAAAAGTTATCTGTTTATATTTTAAAAAATGAGAGGGAATAGGGGGAGTCTGTATATGCATACTTTAGGGTTCTTTGGAAATATCTGTGTAGGAAAACTTGCCTGGCTTGAAACAGAAGTCTTTCAAACTGGAAGAAGAATTGGATAAAATTTAAATGGACATGAATATAAATAAATGTGAATATTTTATCCCTCCTTTTTTCCCTCATAAACAGGGGAAAAAAACTATTCTAAATTCTTCTCTGCCAAAAAACCCTCCTTGTTTTTGTAATAAGCATCCCTTCAAAGCAAAGACTAGTTTGTCACAGAATGCCTTACAGATGCTTCTATAGCTTAGAGACAAGAAATATCCTGAAAAATATGAATACATTCATCCTCCTGCCAAAATTAAAAAACACTAGAGACATGGCAGAACTTTCATTAAAAGTGCTTAGTCATTTGAGAAAATCTCATTCATTTTATAACTACAGATCTTCCAAAGATAAAACAAGGTAAGGCAAAGCCTCTCTTCTTTCCATTGGTGGTACTATATGCAACTTAAATTGTAATGAAGAGCAATCGTAACAATTGCCCCTCCAGGCCAGAAAAGATATCTCATCTATTTTAGTTTGATGACAGGATGATACTCATTGGCCTGGTGTGTTACAGGAATTGCTAAATATTCAGTAAAACCTGTTTGTACAAGTAAACTGTAATACATACATTACACAGTATTTTTAAGCAACATACATGCATACACTAGAGTATCTTTTATTCTATAGTAGTTCTTGAACAGTAAATCTCTTGTACACCTAGCAGTTGGTGGTAATTTTAAATAAATGCTTGCCATACCACAGTACTGAATTTTACTACAGTAATTTCATCTTTTAATGCACAACATAGGATTTAATATAGAGAGCAATATCTGTCCTGTTTTCATCAATGGTAGTAATCTTTAACACACTGTAGAACCTATCACTGATGATGGAGACAGGTTTATTTGTTTTAACTAGTATGTCTTAAAGTCCTGGGTCAATATTTTCAAACATAGAAATCTACATAGAAGTGGTCTAACTTCCAAAAATAATGATCATGCAGAGCCTTTACTTAAGGTTCCTTATTTTCAGATCCCTTTAACCTTAACACTTTCATTCAGTGAACACTCCAGAAAATTAGTCCACTTATGTCATATATATGTCCTAATATATTTAGGCACCTACATACGGAAATATTCACCCAACCTCAATTTCATCTTGAAATGAGAACTAGCAAATCATGATCTGTTGAACATAAAGGAGATACAAATTCAGTGTATTTTTAGACTGTATTTTTTGAGATTTACCTCAAGATAACTAATATACTAGTTTCATGACAGTATTGTGCCAGGTCTGCCTTGTAGATTCATAATTAAAAAAACCCTATAATCAAAGCTAGCCTGATGGAATGTTAGATTCAAGCATCCATCCTGAGAAGCATACGCCCGACATTTATTACATTAGAAAGTAAATTATTTAGTTAGGGAGGAGAGCTGACAGGGAAAACATACATCACCTGTTTGAGCATGTTTGAGAAGCTTGCAAAGAAATGATAATAAGGAAAAGAAGCATTACATAAACCTAGGATATTATCAGCTCCTTTACCACTTCAGTTTTTCAAAAGAGTTCTCTATAAGGGCAGTGATGAAGTGCAAGACTTTACATAAATATATTGTTGTTTAAGTTCACAGGATTTAACCACTAGAATCTTTTCTGTGAATACTTTCACAGCATTTCAGTGAGGCTATATGAGTACTAATGCTTTTGTTTTGAGCTGCTAATAATGTATGGCACCAATTTTGTATTTTGCTGTAAGAATAAGGGGAAAAGGATTATTCTGCATGTCTGTTTGAAAACATTTGAGACCTCTGTAGCAGATACCTTAATCGAGGCCCATCATGTGAGTGGTGATAAGCAATAGGTATATTGACAAGAGTGTGGCCAGCAGGTCAAGGGAGTTGTTTCATCCCTTTTGTTTGGCAGTTGTGAGACTGCAACTGAAGTACTGTATTCAATTTTGGACTCCCCTATACAAGAAATACACTGACGTAGTGGAGCAGATCCAGCCAAGGACCACCAAGGTGATAAAGGGGTTGGGGCACATGAAATACAAGGAGAAGCTGAGTGAGCAGAGTTAGGTCAGCCTTAAAAAGAGAAGGCAAGGGAGAGATTACCTTGCTGAACTCTAAAGGAAGGCTGTAGAAAAGATGAAGCCAGACTTCTCAGAGGTACACAGCAGAAGGCGTACAAACAACAGACACAAGGTGCAACATGGGAAATTCCAATTAGATAAGGGAAAAAAAGTCTTCACACTGATATCCCCAAGGAAATGAACCTTGGCCTACATGACCTCCAGATGTTCATTATTCAATGAACTACATTTTGGTCATACAACAAGCATTTATCTAGTCACATAGCAGGAGGATGAAAACATCGAGCTCTCAAGTGTCTCCAAGAGGTAATGTAGCCTTTCTGTGCTGACACTTTTGACACTATTCATGTTTATGTCTGCCTCAATAATACCGACTGAGTTTTGCTTTTTTAATTTTAATGTTGGCTTTTTAATTTTAATTTT
Source organism: Strix aluco (assembly GCF_031877795.1). Lineage (NCBI taxonomy): Eukaryota > Metazoa > Chordata > Aves > Strigiformes > Strigidae > Strix > Strix aluco. The sequence continues at coordinate 120,045,663 of NC_133932.1, forward strand.
AATGTTGGCTTACAAAGCTATAAAATTATATATTAATATTATATATTATTGCTATATATTATCACAATATACCATAGTCATGCAGTACACAGAGGATTCGACAAATAGGATACATTGATTTGGCATTACGTGCTTGGACTGATTGAAAGTGCAAGACTTGCACTTTCAAGAAGCTGAATATACACTTTACATGTATGAGACAATTACAAAAGATTTTGAGTACAGTTATGAACCATCAAAGTAATTAATTTTAAGCAGTCAATGGGAATATTAATGTACTTTTTAAGTTATACATATATTTAAATGCCAGCATACTCTGGAGGCCACTGGTGAGTGAGTACGACATATTGCCATCCCACTCCCAACACTAAAAAAATCAGTCAGGATCCATCTGTACCACAGATTTGAAGTGTAGCATAGAGATACTCAAGACAACTCAGCAGAACACCAGAAGGGCTGAAACAGGACAGAGCTTCACATGGTACCTTCCTGCTGAAAACCCGTGGAATACATTATTCTGGATGGAACCTGTCTAAAAGCCAATCAATTCAAGCTATACTTGTGAGACCATAATTTCCACTATAGCTTATGCAACTCAGAGAGGTTGTTTAGCATTAGCAGATGTTGTTGCTTACCTTTGGGTCAACAGTAACCACACTTCCAGCTACTCTTTTTCTCTCAAAATGTCCAGCCAAGCTGTTCCACTACTCCAACTGTAGAGATATGCCACCTTATGACTGATAGCCAGGATAAACCAAAATGGTTGCTACCAGGTTAGCATCCTGCAGGTCTGCCACCTGATTTCATCTTGCATGTTACTCTCTCACCAAATTTTTCACTGTTGCAACAGAAAGAGATTTGAGTATTTCATTAATTTTAACATGGAAGTCTGCTGACAGTGAAAATGGTTTAGAGCAGAAACTGGGTTTGCTTGCAAGTGATTATGGTTTTGCTCCTATGCTCAAAACCATCAGCTGTTACCTCAGAAAGAAGGTAATTTTGTCAGTACAGTTCATTTCATTTAATGAATTTTTTAAAAAAATACAAACAATAATATCCCAAACCAAACCAAAAACCACTCTGCTGGTAAAAGCTGTTACTCTTTTAAAGAAAGGTGGCTGTTATAGATACTTTGGTATATTCTTTGTAGTGAAGGCAAAGTATGAATAAACTTTATAAGCAAAATAAGTTTAAAGGGATACTTCAGAAATAGTCTATACTGTATTACTGTACACTAATAGTGAACTCCAAGATTAGATCAATCACAACAGTGAAATTAATAGTCGGAGTTATACAGTAAGATTTTGTCTGCTAAAATAGAAGATACAGAAGAATCAAGTAAACATCCTATCTCTGACATAACCACTCAAGCAAAATCCTGTACAGAGATTCAACTCATTCTGGCAGGTGTCCTTAAGATAGTTTACTTATGCTGTTTGGTAATGTGAGTTATTTTAAAAATGTCAGGAATGTATGTTGCTGATAGAAGCTGCATCTCTGCCAACAAATTCTGCTTCCTTCTGCCCTGTGAACAAAGATACTTTAATGTGGACTAACCCCTGCAGACCAACCCAGCATGCCTTTTCACACTACAACCATTCCATCTTATTTACAGACTTCAGCATTTCCTGTATTCCCTTAAAAGATTCACTTGTGTCTGTAAGGTAATCAACAGTCACACTGATCCAAAACTTCCTGTAACTGAACCTGAAAAGTGGGTGTAAACTTGAAATATCTGATTTGAATTTAATTATCTTTTTACTCTTTAAAAAAACCGGGCATTTAAAGGTGGTACAGATCACACAGATATGACTTCGTAACATATCGTAAATATTTGGCAATACTTAAATGCAAGTAGTACATATATAAGATGCAGAAAAATTCTGAGCATTTCTTATGAAATAGCTTCTAAATTCTGATTACCTGCAGGAAAATAAATTTTCCTGTGATTAAATGTTGTATCAAATAAAAAATGTTCCCAAGGATCCAGAAAAACCAGAACTTTTTCCTGGCTATTAATAATACTATATGTATCGTGAACTGTTCACCGAAATTAAGACCATGGCTATTGCTATTTACTCTTTTGCAAGATAATATATTTCACTCATCACAGTTCCATTCCAGTCACAGAAACACACACTAACAATTGGATCTTTTATTTCAAAATTAACAAAGACACAGGAAAATCGGTAAAGCTGGAACTGGTCAACTCAAAACAGGCAATCTGTGTACTGGAAGATGCCAATTTGAATGGTCTCCTCTAGGGACAGTTACTATCATATGCCTGTTCATGAACCAAACCAAACTAAATCTTGGGGAAGTCCTTTATGAACACAGCTTTAAGTACCATTAGCAAACAAATTCAAGCATTTACTTGAATCTGATGATCAAACTACCCTCATAAGCAGTAGGTGTTTTCTCCATTCCAGTCACAAGCCTGTATTACTCCAAAGCCAAACAATTCTTCTGCTCCTAAGTTATCACCTTCAACCTTCTCAAGCAACTATGGTCCACTATCAAATGTGTTTGCTATATTAATTTAATATTAAGTTACACCCTTCTTTGATGACATGCACTAATGTGTAATAGTTGTCAAACTGGATCTGTTAAGTAGGTTACTAGGTGCAGTTGTCATCAGTTCTTTGATGGATTATCTTGTTAAGGAAGCCATTATAAAATCAATTCTGATGAGGAATACAAATGATATTCACATAGAAAGGCCAAATTCTGGTCCCATTAGAGTAGATGACATAGGATTTTTGCTGAGTGCATTCATATTCATAATCAAAAATAAGATCTAGAAGGCTACCCGATCCAATGAAAAAATTAAGTGAGGGAAAAAAACCTACTGTTCACAGGCAAGTGAAAAATTACCTTGAATATCTTTGGGTTTGAGACACAGGACATCTTCTAAGACTAGTCAAGCAGTTTCCTATTTCTAGGGTCTCAATACCTTGACAAGTTGTCCCCTAAATCAGTTCCCTTGAAGCACTCCATCATTTCTCAAGTCTAGCCAAAAACCTAAAGCAAGTATTAAATGATACATAAAACTGCCAAAGTTACAGAGAAGAAATTTTTATTGCTTTGGCAAGTTAAGTTTATTTCTTACTGTCACACCATCAAGTACAATTTTAACAATCTATGCCCAGATATGAAGAGCCTACTGAATGTAGCTGATAAACTATGCAATTTTCAGGGTAACTGGAGCAACATCAACTGTCACTGAACACATAAAATTGGCCCTTGAAAATTACATCATATCAGTTCGTACTCTCCTAAGTGTTTCTGTGAACAAAATGGTTTGTTCCTAAGGAATCCCCAGTTCTATAGAAAAAGAGAAAGTATGTAATTATACTGGTCACTTGAGTAACCCAATTGAATAAGCAAATAAATTCAGACATTTTCTGGGGCTTTTCACTTAAAATGGTTTGGCTTTTACTGCAAAACTGTGTTAATTAACCCTTTTATTAATTTTGGATTTTTTGGAGCGGATCACTATGCTACATGGTCCCAAGTTAATAAATGATTAAAATCCCTTTCCTGTAACTCAGCAATTTCATGGGAAATATTTTCTGATTCAATAAATATATTCTGACAGTACCTGAAGACTTAAAATGTGTTGCCTGAAAAAGAAGACAGAACTAAGCTAAGGCTCTCTTTCACACAAGAAATATTGTACATTGGAATAAATCAAAACCTATAAAGTTTCTCATCTTTCCCTTGAAGAATCATCAATTCATGAAGAAGCAATTTTTCATTGACTGATGAGACAGACTTTCCTTTGGGAAAGAAAACAAGTAAAGAAAACAAATCCTGAGTGGCAAAATTAGCACTTTGACTTCACAGGAGCACTTACTCCTGGTATGGAGCTGGCAGATACTCCCTCAGTTAGCATCTCAAGATCTGAGAGCCATGACACCTCTCCTGGCAGTTCCCTACTACCAAGCAGAATTCACTCACAGTAGAGAAACTAGCCCCTGTATTTTCAGTTAGGTTAGCACTTATTACAGGGTCCTCTCTGTTCTTCCAATGAACAATGTCATGTGTTTATAGCTACCTATTTGTATAATAATATACATACATTTGTATTCTTCCTGTATTGTCAAACTAATACTTGTCTGGATTTAGCTTTGCATTTTAATTGAATATGAAATTACATATAATTACTTTCTGTAATAAATTTTAATTTGGCATACTGATGAAGATGAAGGCCTCTGGCAAGATCTGGCTCTTAAAACTGGCCTGAGCACCTTTCAAAAGCTATCTTATGAGTTAGCATAGTTGGGCCTACTTTCAAACAGAATTCATATTACTTACACAGCTTTTTGATCACTGTTTCAAAGTCCTTGTCTTTGAAACCAAGTTGCAATGTCATCAGTAAATCTAGGGTGGGTTTCTTCTTGTGCTTTATGTCCTCTTCATTCAAGGATTTTGAATCTTGATACATACAAGGCAAAAGTTTTAGTGAAAGAGTATCTCCTGGCTTAATCAGTATAGGCTTTATTCTATCTGATTTTATCTATCTAGCTGATCTAACAGCATTAACCATATTTAAGAGATTTATTTTAAACTATTTTAGTTATTTTTTGTGCTTGATAAAATAAATAATACAGGATAATATAGTACATGATAAGAAGGATTAATAAAATTAGATAAAGTCTCCTCTTTCTCTGATCGATTTAAAAAGTCCCATTACCTGGGACTGGATCTACAGTGTGAATATGAAAATAATCTATCAGGTCTTCATATTCTTGAAAAAGAAAGTCAAAGTGGTACACATGTCTGATCATGGGACAATTTAGGCTATCCAGAAATAAAGGGATTGATTAGGTTATCTAAGAAAAAGAGATTCCACTTATGTACCAAAGTGAAGGACATTGCGTAAAAATACAAAGGGACATACATATCCAGTTAAAAAGGGATTGATTGAGAAATTCAATTGCATGTCTTCAACTGTCATTTAAATCAGTGACAAAACTTACCTTGCTGACAGTGGGTATTATTTTCTGTTCTTATATTATTCTTTAAGAAATTAGATATTCTGACAGGGAGGATACTCACCAATGTTTTCCTTCCTGAATGTTCATGATTCAATGATAAACTCTTTATTACAGGAATAGAAGTATCATACTATACAAATATCAAATTAAAAAAACAAACAAACAAACAAAAAACCCATCACCACCTCAACAGAGTAATCAAAAGTCCTAAATACTGTCATCTCACTTTGGTACATGCTTAAGAACTGGCAAGGGAGAGGAAACTGTTTTGCCTGCTGTAGCACCCAGTAGTGTTCAGCAGTACACTGATTTCTTTGCAGTCTGTCTTTTCAAGGGCTATATACCCACAGCAGTTGCATTTCAGAGTGATTCATTTTCTGAAATAGTTGTCTTTACACTCTCGTAGCTCTCTTCGGCAAAGAAATTTCTTGAGTGTCTCTTAATTTTCCTCCTCTGGAGGAGTCTACTGTGGCCTTGACCTCAGGTTGCAGCAGCTCTGGCAACCCCCGTCAGGGTGCTTCCTTACCACAAGCTTGACCTTAAATTTGGAGCCGACTAACAAAGCTCGCTCTTTCTCTACTGGGAACCGCGGTTCCTATGAAGGGAAGCTGCTACAAGTATACTTGAAATTGCTAATGTACAGGGACCTGTAAAATAAGACATTTAGTTTTAATGTTAGATATTGCTTGTGTTTTAGTAGCTTTTATTTTTCCTGTATTTTTTCCTGTATTTTACTGTAATGTATATAATTTCATTTATACTTTTCCCTAACTACCCTCTGTAGTTATTACCCACTTATAAGATGTTTTGAAACCTTTAACTCCTTGCCTAGTAAAGATAAGACAGACCTCGGACAGTCTGAAAAACTCCCAGAGTACATCCCTAATAGCAGGAACCTAAAGAAAACAAGGGCCTAGGAAGACGCCAGTGTCAAGATAAGTCACTGAAAGCTGATCTAAAGTCACCTCCTTGGAACAAACAGGAGCTGAAGGACAGATGAGGTCACTCTATGACCATATATGGACACGAGAAACCTAAAGTTCACTAAGGGACAGTGTGAGAAAGGGTGTGTGGGCCCCTAAGGAGGGGAGAAGACCCTCACTCTGTTTTTTACTAGGCATGCTCAGACTATGTAAATGAATTCTAACAAGCCATTAGCATAAGGCCGCCTTTTCTAAGAAATCTAATACATATGTATGTTTTTTGTGTATATTAGTCAGAGAGTTTTGTTAGTAGGTGCGATCCCCAGTGCTTCCCAGCACTGCGAATAAAGAATCCCTGCTCAACAGTTAGACTGGGGAGTGAACCTCTTTCCTTCACCTACAGGCTGCCCGTCAGAGGCGGGAGAGCGGGCTGGCGGCACGGCCACGCCATGTTTACCGTGGGTTTGAACACCTATTTACACCATTCCTGCCCCGGAGAGGCCGTCTGCCGTCCTCCCCCCAGCGGAGCTCCGCCACGGTTCCCGCGCGCGGGCTGGCCCGGGGCGGCGGGCCCCCAGGGAGCGCCTCCCCGCCGGAGGAGAAGGCCCGGCCCGCCGGGCCTGGCGGCGGCTGCCGGCCTCTCCGTCTGCGCGGGGCTCTCCCGCCGCCGCCCTGCCCAGCCGGCCGTGTTCCCCGTGAGGGAGGGCGGCAGGCCCGGCCCCCGGAGCCCCCAGCCGACCCAGCTGCGGGGGGGGGAGCACGTTTGTCATGTAGTGACACGCGTGAATTTCAGCCTGTGGAAATACCTGTCTGTCAGACTGAGGGGGAAATAAGCGCCATGAAAGATAAATGATTCCAGAAATGTAAAGTGGAGGTGGTTTCGTCGTGCAGGCGTTGGGATAGCTTTTTGCGGTCTTCATGAAAGCTGTTAAGGTTTTTGAAGGAAGTACTATGTTCGATAAACCAGGGTGAGTGAGTGGGCAACGCTGGGATTTTTCACCAAATTTTGAGGTTTTAAAATAATGCAAACATTTTAAAAAGCACCATCTTTTGTATACTCAAAACTATAGACCAAAATGAGAAGTGGAAGCCGTGGATCTTAATCGTTTTTCCCCTGAGGGTTTTCTCAAACCAATATGTTTTGGAAAGTAAGCTGTTTTATAGATGAGCTAGTTTTATTTTTGTACGTGTACAGTTTGGATCACATTTTAACAAAGAATGAAGAAAAATTACTATGGAGCTAAAATAAATTTGTTGGCTAGAAATATTCCCCAAAGGCATATACTCGAAGGGATGGTGACAGGCAATGTCTGTAGCCACAAGGTCTAAGCATAGGTAATTAGCAACAAGAAATTCTGACCCAGCATGCACGCCATCTCATTAGCATTTCGGATAATTTTCTACATTAATTTTCTGATGTTTTCTTGAGGAGAAGTTTACGCATCGTTGAAAATCTTGTCTTTCCTCACATAAACCCTTGTTCTCTTTTTCTCCCTCTGATAGATAATGAGGTTTGTGTAGGTATTATCACTGACAGTGCTGTTCTCCACTTGCCAAAAATGTGTAATCTCATTAGCAATAATGGCAATAGAGTTTATGCATCAAAAAAAGAAAATATCATTAATAATTTAATCACAGCCTCTGATTAATTCTGCTGAAGCAGAAACATTGATAGCTTTTAACCAGAGGGTATGTCTTTTCTATTGCTCCAGAGATATTAGAAAGTATGTTCTGTTTTATGAAGATCAGAATCATAGTATTTAGACATCTAAAAGTCCCTTTAGCTCATGCTTTTTGTGCCACTGTTAATGCAGATTTGTTTTTCCAGTCTAGTGCTTAAGTCTTCCAGGAACTATTCTTGATTTTCAGTTTAAGTGGGTTTTGTTCTTGCTTCTTTGCTTTATTGCTGGTTGTAGCAATAATTTTCATGTGTCTTAAGTAGTTCTTTTTCCTCCCTGTACTAAGAAGTGTGTATCCCATTTATCTTTTCAAGAAATCAAGATTTTATTCTGCAAGTCTTTGTCAATTTGAATCCTTTCTGCTGCTTTTTAGAAAAGATGCACTCCTGCTCTGGTTAATTTGTGTGATACAAGCCTCAGTCACCAAACATGGCCACAGGCAAGAACAGCACTATGTCCCACTCTGTTTGTCCCAAGTCAGATTGGGGGAAAATGTGTGATAGCATTTGTATTTCTTCAGCCGTGTTATTTTGTTGGTTTTTAATTGCAGGATTCTTCAGTGCCAGCTTGATCTTTGAAAAAAGGTTCATAGGAGCTGTTTGCAAAGATAACTTAGAACTGGGAGTCATGTGCACAGCCAAACTAGTTTAATTGTACATGTAGTCATGGTGAGTGACCCCTTGGGAATGATCTGCTGGCAGTTATAAGTGACCTTTAAAAATGAGGTCTTTTATCTCACCTTGTGTCACCTTCTAACAGTTACAAGTATATGAGGCATTAGAACAACGTAGATATGTGGTACATTTATAGATGATGGGGTTTGTGTGGAAATAAAAAAAAAAGTCTGTAATATGTAATTAAACACCATGTCATTATGTACAGGATAAAATAGGTCAAATTAACATTGGATAAGAAATCCTAACTCCCACTGGTATCCTGTTCAGCCTCAGGTCCACCTCGCATCTCCTTTCTGCTGTCTAATGATACCTAAGTCTGTTTTCTGGATCAGCTGTAGTGAGAGGCTGCTCACAGACCTCCCTCCTGCTTTGACTTCCATTATCCCTGCTTGTCTCCTTCCATGCACTTCTGTGTATATCCTTTTTTTTTGTTTCAGGGTCATGTACTTAGAGATGTCATTCTTCCATAAGTAAGGACCTGTCCTACATGCTTGCTTGTCCAACAGATGACTGTAATGCATCAATTATACATGTATCCTCTGTTATTAGAAAGCTGCATTCTCTGTCTGCAGTGTCAGTCTCACTTTCTTGTTTTTGGCTTATTGGTTGTTATGAGACAGAATACACAGAGCAGATGTCCTACTGAAAACTGTCTGGAATAATCTACCTTTTACTTAGCGTCCTTGAGTTTAATGTCAGTTTTTAATCTACTTTCCCTCCCATGGTAGATCTCAAGGTCCTTACAGAATTAGAAAATAGCATTGGTTTTTGGCATTGCATCCATTGCTAAGGACTCACTGACAAGCATCAAGGAGGAGAAGAAAATAATCTGGAAGCTCAGGTCAGTTACCCTAACATGCTGCACTGCAGTTTCAGAATATCCTTGCTCTTCTACCAGTAGACACGGATCAACCCATGGATCAGTGGGGTTTATGGTGTTATGTACCCCCCTTTTTGTCACAGTCCGTAGCGTGCGGTGAAGGACCCATTACAGGGACTTCAGGTACAGAGGGACAGCCCTCTGCAGGAGGACAGCGCTGTATTGCCGGAGGAAAGTGCTCTTCAAGAGTCATGAGTAGATATTGATGGCTAGAAAAGAATTCAAGGAAGGATCTGGGTACGATGACCTGATTTTATTAAAAAAAAATAAAAATGGGTAGGATTAGAACATGATTTTTAGGAGTAGCTCTGTAAATCTAAGCTAGAGAAGAGGTGAGTTTTACCTGGTGATTTTTTTCAGGACAAATAAACTGAGGGATCGAGAAGCTCTTGCAACATCCTTTCTAAGTAAATGAATGTAGGACTGTACTTGATACCTATACGTATTTCTCTCTAAAAGCTCTTTCACTATTAGCTTATTATAATATCAAAATAAACTATTTCTTCTAACAATGTGTTCAGTTTCTCTTACATGAATACAATTTATTTGACCATTTCAAAGATTCTTAAATTCTGTAAGGTTGAGCATGGGAAAATCTGTTCTCAGCTTTTTTCCAAACCGTAAAATACAAAGACCATGGCCTTTTTGGGGTATTTGCACTTCTCAACAGGAGGTACATATATTTCAATACAACAAAGAACTTACAAGTTTCAGAGGAACTGATCCTCCTCCTCTGGTGAAGAGCATTTATGCTCAGGAGATAGGGCTGTACCACTTACACAGTCCAGTGCAAAGTCAGATACCTTCTACTAGTGGCTTGTCTCGCTGATTTCTGTTTGTGGCATAGTGTTGTAAAACAAGGCTCATCTTTTGTCTTTTCCTGGTCCCACAGTTACAGATGCACTGTGAGGTTGAAAACAACTGAAACTGTCATCCAAGGGAAAACAAAGCTGAACATCAAAGTAAAGCCAAACAAAAGAGGAAGAAACCGAGCACGCAGAAGGCAGCTTTTAGAATTAATTATAATGGACTGGAACTCATTTCTTACAAGCCACTTGAAAGCTGTTTGATAATTATAAAAATATTTATAGGACAAGTTGACTTCCTTTGCTTATTCCTGGGAGGCTGTAGATGGTGTATTCTTTAAGCAGCTTTGTCTCCTTGCTAGAAGCCTCATTATGTTTTGCATGTTTTCTAGTTTCTCTAGTAAAGGACCGAAACCTGATCAAGAGCCTGTTTCTGCAAGTACTACCAAGAAATTGAAACAGAGTAGTCACAGTAATATTCTGTTTCTGACTAAATTTCTCAGTAAAATAGAAGCATTGTAGATTATTATTTTTCTACTTGCAAGCAGAGTGGCTAGGTGTTGCAGCAGGTGCTTGCATCAAATTCAGACTAGATGCTGTAAGTATCATTTTACAGTACGTGATATTCGCTGTGGTATTCATTCTGGATGCACAAAATTGCCACTGCATGAAGTATTAAGTATATTTGCATACATTAGATGTATTCAGCTAAGTAAGTCAAAGTGGATAAAACTAGATTCTGAAATCCACAATCTCTGCAGTCCTAAACCCTTGTCAGTCTTACTGACTTGGAGATTTGTGGGTGGTCTAGTCCTACTAAGAGCACAGCCTTTTTTATCTCAATCTTAGTTTTTCTGTTGATTTCAGCTGAACCTGTTTTTTATGGCACACTTTTAGTGGCCAGGTTTATTCCACCTGTCTTTGGTCACTTAGCGGAGATACATCAGCAAGGAGCATAGATGTTCAAGGTCCCTGGGTAGTCAACAGGAAGGAATTGTTACCTCTGTGTGGCAATGAATATCATACTGTTGTAAAATTTCCCCGGGGGAAGTAGTAACTCTGGTAACTACAGAGTGAGCCTATGGTGCATAAGCTTCTGATTTAGATGCTATGGTGAGATTTCAAAGCTGGTATGAAATGCTTAAATACTCTTTTACTTGAAATGTCTTGGTACGTGCATCTACTTTGGTTTAGGCATGAAATTCTTGCCTCTTGTTTTTTTTATATTTAAATAACTTGAAATATCACAGTCCTATGTAAATGCCTCATGCTTTTAAGGTATTTAATTAAGAACTAAGAATTATGGCTACAACACCTGAAATTGCTGGAAGGAAGCTAATTTATTGGCAAAATTATTTCCCAACTGTCTGGCATTTTTACTAAATTTCTGCTTTTCTTCCATAATTATTTGGTTTCTGTTCCAAACCTCCTCCTACTTATTTAACTTTGCCTTATGAACAAAGCATCATTAATATACCTCACATCAATTATACATGAGGCTAATGAAGCATGAGATACTACTTAGACTTCTGTTCAAGTTGTAGTGTAGAGGCCAGGGTGAAAAATTAATTTATTTTTTACAAGATGATCCCTTTCAGTAAGAGTTAGCATGAAGTAAGGAAAGAGTATGTAGGTAGGAATTACAGAACCATTTCATAACTTCCTAGAGAAAAAAAATACATGTACCATCTGTGCAGTGAGAACTCCAGATGAAAGTACTTGAGAAAGGCAGATATTCTGTGCCAGACTTGTCATTGTCAGTCACGATTCAGCATTTATTTCTAAAGTTCAGTGGTCATTGCTCCAGACGCAGGTGGCGTTCATCTTTGAGAAGGTAAGCAAATACTAGTCACTCTTACCATGGAGGTTGTCACTGTCTAAGAAAATTGTCTTTCCACAGTGAAGTATCACACGCAATCGTAGCTACGAACCCTCCTCTGCAGCAGGATGTAGCAAGGCAATCAGCCAGCTGAATCCGAAAGCCTTAACAGTCCCTTAAAGCATGCCTTGGAATATGCAACTGCTGCAGTCATCAAGATTTCTGTATACTTCATCTACACTTTTGAATTACTGTAAGGATTAACTACTTTTATTGTCTTTTACTGTTGGCATATAGTTTTGTTAATCAAGGTTGTAATACAACTGCATGTATACTTAATGTATTTCAGAATTAAGTTTTTTTTGTACTCGACTGTACTTTTTGAAGAGAAACAGACAATCTCATAAAGGCAAATGCAGTTCTTTGCAGCACTTTCTGTCTATGTTTATCACTTCCAGTATTAGGAAATGTGTGTCTTCTTGCACAAAACAAAAAATGTCACAAAGGCCAGACATCAATATGTGGGAGTGATCTCATGAATCTTCCAGGAAAAACAGCTGGTTCATATTATTCCACAAGGATAAATCACTCTCAGACCATAAAAAGATTGAGCGCTCTACAAGAGGAAGCCCTAATGTTCTTCTTAGTGGATGAGAAAGCATTTATTCAGTAAATTCTAATTAGTTCATAGAGAGACTTGGAAAACCAATATCAAAATAATGAGTTATTAATAAACTGGATATGTTAAATGCATTGTGACAGCCAGCATTTAAATTAAATGACTTATTTTATATATGGAACATGTTGTAACAGCCTCCTCCTCCAGCTAACAAATCTATTAAACTCCTCAGTGTATAGTCAATTGGATCACTTCCTTACTGAGACATTCATATGTCTAATAAAGAATGACTGGCCAATGTAATAGGATAGAAATGTAAAAATAATTTTTCTTTTTATACCGTCAAATTAATTTATTAAAATTATTTTACAGACATGCAATTTCTTAAAGCATTATTTAACTTTAAAAGCTTCAAGCATGCCTATAATTAAGTGATGAAAAGTTCTTTTTACAGCAGCAAACAAAAGGACCCCTCAGCTACATCTGTAATGCAGCTGCTGTAATGAAAACAGGAAACAATGAGTGAAGTACTGGAGACACAGGCTGAAAGTCACAACCAGTAAGGGCTTTGGGAATTAAAAAAAAAAGATACTTTGAAACCATTAGAACCAAGACAAAAAATAGTGTAGGAGTGAGAAGGAAAGTGGTTGAGAAGGACAGTGGGAACAGCGCAGACAGGGAGCCCACAAGTTTACTTTCGTGTTTTACATAAAGTAAAGCTGGTAATTTGGAACTGCATGATGACAGAACTTTTGCTTTAAGTAATCATCGTATGTCCTGAGGAGAACCACAGGCTCAAAGGTCTGTGTTTATCTTTCCGTATATAATGTCTACCTTACCACAATACCTCATGTATTGTCATTGCTTTATGAGACCTTGTGTGTAAATGACAATTAAGATAAACAGATAAGGGATAATTATAAACAGATGTGTGTCACATGGAGGTTTGCACCCACAGTGGTTTTCACAGGTCTAAATAAATTGTTTTAAAACTGGTTTTAATTACACCGGTAGGACTGCTGTGTGCTGATAGGGCATCAGTTAGGCCTCAGTTTCTGTGTTTTGACATAGCCAAGGGCCTTTTAGTGTGTACGATCTACTCATGTATTATGCAATGTATAGGTGTGTTAACATACATTATTGACTGAGTAAGGTAGTGAGGCAAGTCAAAAAAAGAAAACAAAATCATATAAAGAGCCAGATTCTCTTCTCATTTACATTTACATAAGTGCAGTTGATGTAATTTAGGATTTACACTGCTGTCAAAAAAAAATGGCCAACAAACTAATTTTATGAGAAATATTATTTTTTAACAGCACAATATTAAGTAGAAATTATTAAGTAAAAAAACAGAACATTGATATCAGATTATGTCTCATAATTACAGAAACTAGCTTGTTAATTGTGCAGTCTTAGGGAAAGTTAATTCTCTTGTATCTCCATTTCTGTAACACAAATAGGACTGTCTCTAGCTTTGATTTTTTTTTTTAGTATTTTTTTTAGTTTTAAGTTAGTGTTATAAGGATTTGTAGCAGGTATAGGTAAAGATAGAGTAATTTTAAAGGTCTAAATTATATCTTTACTTGCATATCCACTCTTTTGTTTACACTTCCAGTTTCTTAAGTCACAGTATGATCCATATTAATTGTCTCAGATTCCACACCATAACTTAGAAAGAACAGAAACTTTTACTGAGCAGACTTCATATCAGGACCAGATGTAACACCAGTGAGTTCACCTTTTCTCTGAGGAAGACATTTTTCAAATGTATACAAATCCTAAATGGTAATTTTGCTAATATTTGTTTATATTTTGTTCTACTCCATTGTGATGTGAAGTAGAGTTGTAATTTCAGCAACAGAAGCTGACTAACAAGCACTGCCTGACTGAAAAAGCAAATGTCAGCTGCTTTATAGTGGACCCTGCTGTTTATAAACACAAATGTCAATGTAATCCAGTTCTGCTCTAAATCTCATTTGCAATAATTTCCCTGTTCAGAACGCATTTCTTCAGAGCACAGCATAAGGCTTCTGCACAGTCGATTGTTGAATTAATGCACAAATTTTATACTGAAAGCTGAAAAAGTTATTACAAAGTGATACTTATTTTTAGCATTTATCACCTGGAATTTTAATTTTTAACTTGTTTTGAAAACATTTACTTAAATACCTTTTGCAGTCCACCTGTAAATTGTGCTTATTCTAGCTCTTGGTCCAAGGCCATTTGCTTTACTTCTGGCAGCTGACCAACCCAGGAGCCCTGCACAGGAAAGGATGTTACAAGGGGATATTTTGTTGCAGTCAGTGTCGCTTTGAGGGAAGATGGTGCCTAACCACAGGGCCTGTCTGAAGCATTGACTCTAAGCCCTGAGGAACTGTGTAATTCACCTTGGATTTGGCTTAAATAAAGTCTTTGTCTATACTGCTAAATAAGAAAGGGACTAGGAAGCATACTCAAGGGCCAAGGGTCAAGCAAGCTGGATCCCTGATTCTCCATGCTGCTTAATAATCATCTCATTTCTGGGCTCTGCTTTGGACAGCACCAGTTGGCTCTTTCTGAGGAATACTCGGCTTTAGATTGGCAGACAGTTCATTCCAGGAACAGGGGCCAAAAGGGGCAGTGGGTAGCACTGCATGAGGTTTGGCTCCTCCCAACTGCACACTGGCCCAACAGGCTTTATGTCCTCAAACGCTCCCAGATACACTCACGTTATACCCCATTCATGCAACACAGGGTTCAGCATCATCCTAAAACAACTGCAGATTGGTCTGCAACACAGCGGTATTTCAGGAACTGACCAAAAATCTCCTCCTAAGGCAATCAATGTACATGGTACCCAAAAGAGCCCCAGACAGGGATCCGTCCTTGGACTTGGTCTGTGGGCGCAGTCAGAGAGTCTGCTGGAAAAAGAAAACACAAACCAATGTGAAGACAAGCAGAGTGAGAGATATGGACAAGGTTGGTTATTGCTTCATTTTTTTAGTCTGATTAATTGTCTTAATTTAAAAATTTTAATTGAATAAGCTGATGTTACTTTCAAATTAAAGATCTGCATAATGTAAGAGTTATTTCAGACACCTTGGCAAACTTCACAGAATGAAAATCTTAAAAGACCAGTACTGGTCTAGCCCTGAAGTGCCAACCACTTGAACATGGGTCAGGAGCACTCCAAGAACCTCTCCTTCAGGAAAGCATTTGGTTTGGAAACCAACCATGGGAAGTACTCATTTGAGCAAAGACTCTCCTGTTGACAAGGGTTATCTACAACTTCCATGGCGTGTTAGGGGGCTGGAAGCAGGGCTGGAGACTTGAGGACTGAAACTGTAACTCTCTATTGAACAATGACTGTGTTGATAAAATTTATAGTGTACGACCTTGCTGGTAAGAAGTCAAATTCCCTTAAAGAACAGGAGAGTAGGGGTGGAGGATATGCTGTGGAACATGCATACCGCAAGCTTCAGCTGTTGTACAACTATGTAATTTCAGATTGTCTTTGGCTGATGACTGTATGCACATTTAATTGTTGATGGGCCAAAATCCAACAGTAGTGTTCAGTCAAAGGTAAGCTCAGGGGCACAATGACTGGAAGGTTTCTGGAAATTCCAGGTAAGTCATGAGAGATGAAGTACAACTACCTTATCAATTTTTTTTACTGTAGTCTGAACTCTGTATGCAGCACTTCTGGATAGTTTCCAAAGCCATCATTCTCTCTTCATTGGCCATAGAGGCCTGAGAAACATGTACAACTAAATGTGTTGTCTTCTAGAAAGAAAAATCTCTCCCTATGGGAAGTCTGAAGAAATCTCTATCACAGATGCAGGTAGTTTGGGGAAAGTATATGTGGAGGCAAAGCAGTTTTTCACATGGAAGTCTTAACACCTTTGGTGAGAATCTAACAGATCCTTATCTAGATGGAAAAAAATCACATAAATGCAGGAATCTATTCTTCCTTTATTGAGGTTATATACTGTACAAAAATACTATAATCATTAATAAAAAGCGGGAAGCATAATGCTGTGTGTTCCTGTGAGGGACTGGTGAGAACTGTAAGGATTAAAATTTCTTGGTGGAATTATTTTTTTTTTCAGATGGAAATATTTTAAGTAGGTACTTCAATAATATATATATGCGTATATAATGGATGTGGAAAAACTACTTAACCATCCCTCATTAAATGAAGGACACCAAAATCACAACTGTATGGACTTCACTCAGTATAAGGAAATGCCATTTTGGCACTTTAGATGCTGACATCTCACACAGTGTAAAGGAATTTTTCCAAATACTAAGAAATTAATCCTGCGCACCAGAAAAATCTACTTCTTAATGTTGATCAAGGCATCACAGGCTGAAGAACTTTGTGTGATAGCTGTCCTACTTACTATAAAACAAGTTCTAGATGTGATGCAGAAGCAAAACTACATTTGAGGAAATGGCTTCATTCCTGCTATGCCACTTGTTTAATTTCCAGAACACAAAATTGCCAATCCATACACTCAATTTCCTCTGCTTTTGTGAAAGCAAACGTGGTGTGGGGGGGGTGCAAAACAGGGGCTTTGGGTGACCAGATGAAGATATGAAAAAATTCCTGCAGGACAAATACATGCTCCCTCTGTCAAGATTTTCCTGCACTTGTGGAACGGTACTCTGGGAAGAGTGAAGTGGCTTATCAGTAACTAGCATTGAGGATTATATTAAAGAAAATATTAAGGATGCTGGTTATAAGCCAGAGGCACAGTCAAGCAGCACATGCCCTGTGAGTGGAGACTTGAAAACTATTTTGCAGTAGTTAGAAAAGCATGCACAGTCTCTCTCCTTCTCTCCCTCCACCCCTTCCTTCTCACATTCTTGCATTCTTGAAGCGTGAGCATATTGAAGAGTATGCCCAGCACCATTTAAGTTCCTTTTTAACTACAGAAAAAAAAAACGCTTCTCTGAAGAAAAGTAGTACTTGGTCAAATTCTGCTAGTTAAAAGACAGCCTTTGAGAACCAATCACCACTGAGCACCTGCATTGTATCAATGCTTCATCCTAGAAGCTGTAGGGAAGATTTGGTGCAACATGGCCGAGGAATTTTTAAGAGTGGAGGACTTATTCACAACTCAGTCCAAGAAGAGAAGTCCCTTCAAAAGGGGGTTCTTCTACAGGTAGTTGCATTTTCTTATAATCCTTTCTGCTTTGCATCCACAATAGGTGGTATACGGCAACTGAAGCGACCAACTCAGCTCAAGTCTGTTGTGTTGTGTGTTGTTTGGCAAAAGGGGGGTGGGGAGAGGAAGAAGCAGCTACGGATGCTGCAGCGGGAACTCTCCAGGGCAGGCAAGGGTGTAGTCACTTTGCACCACACTTTTTGTGGACACAGGTAATGAGGAAAAGAATGAGTGGGGAGAGCAGAAGCTGTGTGTGCCCTTAAAGATATTGCTGACGTTATACACTACGCAGCTCTGAAAGCTGAAGTACAGATGTGCTTACAGGGTTAATGCGCAGGATAGATGATGAGAGCAGGCGTTATCTGACCAACACCTTAGTCTTCTCACACAGTCAGGATAACGGTAGGACTTTGAAATGTGGTGGGAAGAGAACACAAACCCTTTCTTGCACACTTCCCAGCTTTCTTGTTGTGCTTTCACTCTTCAACGTACCTGCTGAAATGAACGATTTTATTTAATGTTAATATTTAAGTGTCATCATTAAGTGCTAGGATGAGGTAATCTCTCCCTGAGAGCTGTTTCAGGCTATCTACAGGTTCCCCAAGACAACACAACTGCCTTACTTTAGATTTAAATTCACAGGGATGAAAGTAGCAGTAAAAACATATAGTGCCATCACTTACCAATCACACAACCAATTTCCCCAGGCAGATTTTGGAATCTCCCGTTTACAAAGTTATCTTTATTGACCCTTTGTCGTTGAAGCATTACCGCTTGTGCAGGTATGGAATAACAATATTCATGAAGAGTACAGTTGCAACAATGTATAGTAGAGTGCATTATCCCCTGAAGATATGAAGCCTAACATTTCAGTGCATTCAAAAACATTTAGTAGTAGTGAATACTTTTTATAAACTCAAGAATTTCATAGTAACACAGAATAGTGACCCAAATAATTCATAGTTACTGAGAAAATTATTTTCAGGTGGTTTTATCTCTAAAAACAACAGAAGTTTTCAGATCAGCACTCATGAAGACTGACATCCTTGTTTTATTCAAATTGGATGTACCTCACCAGGTGGCCTGTTTAATCTGATGCCTATTCATGGAACAGAGTTCCTTGCTGATGGAAAAAGTTCAGTCAAGGTATACAATTCAAACTAGTTTACCTGCTAACACTTAACTTTTTTACAGTTTATAATCCTGATGCCAGTTGTCAACAGACATTTCACCAGAAAACCCTAATTTCAAATAAATATGTTGCTGTTTAAAAACTCTTCCCGATCATACTAGATCACAGGCTCATTTTTCTTAGAAATTCTTTTCTAAATGTAAATGTTCAAAATTACTAAGATGCATTCCAAGAAAAAAATTAATGCTAAAGAGGCACTTTGACTGGCCTCACATACTTCTAGCTTACTAATATAGTAAATATATTTGAGGCTCTCAAATACTACTCTACCTTACCATCTACGGCAGCATTTGTGACAAAACCATTGTTCAGAATTAAACAGCATTTCCATCCCGGTTTTATGTTTCTATTCTTACACAAGGAAAATGTGTATCCATAGATGACACATTTTTGCAAACTTTCTAATTTTGACTTTTAAAATTTAAGGCATTACTGGAACAAAAAGAAAGCACAGTCTGGTGGTTACTATTTGGCTGCATGAGGCTTTTTATGGATGACAATTATCTCAGGAACGTTAGATCAGTTGAACTGAGATCTCATAGTAACAGGATTGTGTCACATTGATTTTGACAGTGTTTTGGAGACTAAGGTTTGTTAATAATTCAAACTGGTTTCATATGTTTGACAGGTAACGGGTGTTTCTGTGTTACAGAAGCTTACAAATAATGTAAGCAGGTCTCAATTATATTTACAATATTTACATGCATTTTTATTTGCGTTGCATTCAGCTTGAACAATGAAAATGTGTGGACATTCAAAATCTAGGCACTAAACACCAAGTTAACAGCACTGCAGAGGAATAATTAAATTATTTCCTCGGAAGTTAGACTTTCCTGATACAATTGTATTAATATTAATGTTTCACTGTTTGCTGTAAGTAAAAAACCTAAATTGCAGCCCAGCATGATGACAATATTCTTTTTCAAGTGGTGCATCAGTAAGTCACGAAGAAAGGACAGGATCTGCCATGTGCTTTTATGCAACATTCATGTATATGATAGCTAGAGTTCTAGTATTAAATAATCCCCAAAATGCCAAAGGAACTTCCTCTATAAGAAGTATGAGAAAAATTTCCAGAAATACTACCAGATTTTTAAAAGTCTGTGCTTAAAAATAGAAATTCTTTAAGTGCTTTTTGTTTAGTCCTTTCCTACCTGCCATTCTGTAATTGCTTGGTAGGACTTCTCTCCCTTTCCTAAGTGTCATTTAAAATTCACATACAGAGTGTGTGCTCTGTCAGTTAAGTTTCATTTTCAGAGAACAAATCACAGTATAC
Source organism: Strix aluco (assembly GCF_031877795.1). NCBI lineage: Eukaryota > Metazoa > Chordata > Aves > Strigiformes > Strigidae > Strix > Strix aluco. Next base: position 120,065,684 of record NC_133932.1, read on the forward strand.
CTGGATGAGAGTTCCTCCCCACAGAAAAGCCAGGATGTACTTTTGGTTGCAAGGATCAACACAAATTTATGTCAGCTTCATGAAAAAATAATACAAAAGGCTCATCTTGCCATGTTGACATAACTTATAAAACAAAGCTAAAGTATAAAAATTGAGGGAAAACTGTACAAATAAAAATCAGTGAAATGCTAATTAGAACAGAAATTCTTCATTTATACTGCTGTAAAAATGCCTAAAGTATTGCAAAAAATGCCTAAAAATATTCTAAAATAATGTGAGAATATGCCAAATTTTATGTATATTTTTAAATATGAAGATGATTTGGGAAGATTTATTGACTATACCAGTGAGACTGTTATTTGAGTGAATTCTTCTATTATCCATATTCATTAACTATCCAATTACAGTAGGTCTTTTTACTTAAGAAGGAGCAATGTCTTCTGTAAAACTGCGCACAACCAGAATGAGATTTTTGTGCTCAAAATAGAACTTCAATGTTTCCGACAGGTGTTTATTCCAGATACAGAATGACTCTGCTTTAGAGGCGTATCTGGTATGCTAAGCTTCACTGTATAGTCAAGTCTATTTTATCAAGGAAGTCTGAGCTACAAAAGCTAAATGATTTTTATTGTTTTATACTATCAAAATAATGTTATAAAAATAAAATACCAACATAATTTCATTTACAACAGGAAAAAAAGCAGCCATATTATACTTGGCTCAAAATTCATGTCTGTATAAAGAAGCGTCCATTTAACTAAACTAAAAAAAAACAACTGCAAGAACCCTCAGTTCATTAAACATAAGGTTCTTTGTTTTCTTTTATATTCACTGTAGCATTAAAGTATAACCCCCCTTTTGAAATGCACTTCAGCTAGTTATTTCATGACTTCTGGTTTTTAGATCATCCATTCTGCATGGTCTTGTTACCATATGGAATTATTTTATGCAAGACTCCAGCTATTTAACATATACACAAAAGTGATGAATCTCAGGCTTTAAGAATACAACATATCCAGTATGCCCAAGCAAAGTCCCTGCAGGTCACAAGGAACATCAAAGCACTGGCTACTGTTTTATACTGTATGGTGAACATAAGTGGACAAAAAATGTTTTCTCGGTAACAGGTTATTGAAAAAAAAAAACCAAAAAAACATCCACCAAATACTAATATGTATAAGCCTTCATGGTTGCTCCTAATATAGGTTTTAATTGTGAAATACCAATGTGAAATGTTAAGACACTTGCTGCACAAAAATAGGTTTCTTCTAAAAACGTGCTGGATCCTTCCAAGTCACACCCAGGGTTTCCATCCAGGAAAGAGCCGGCTCAGATTTTTAGGGTCCATGGCCTGCTGTATGAGCAGGTTCACCTGCCCTCCCACACTGAGCACTGTTCCCTCCTCAACGCCTTTCAGCTTCTCCTGAAGTCTCATCAGAACACGCTCAGCTACTTTGTTAAAACTCTGGTCATCGCTGCTGGCAGAATAAAAACAAAGAAAAACGGGTGCATTAGATATGGATTCTGAACAACACGAGCAACGTTCAGTAAGAAAACCATAAAGCAGTGCAGTACGCAGACAGTAAGAAAAAAATCTTGCACCTGGCTTTTCTTTTACATTCTTGTGGATCAGAATTGAGCGTAGAGCTCATGTCAGCCTCATCCTCTGGTCTCTGCTGCAAATACAAAGCTTTCAAGGGGTTCATGGTCCAGTCGAAAAGAGGATCGTAGAGCAGCACCTACACAGTAAATAAACCTCTGTTTAATTTAAACCATCAATTACAGCTAGTTCAGTGCCTTAACAGGAAGAGAAACGCTCAGTTGGTAATGCTCACACTAACCACAGTATCTGGAGGGTTTTTGTTGGTTTTAAATCCAATAGAATTGGGCTAAATTGCTTAATAGACAATCCAACAATAAAACTGCATCTGATCATTTGCAGATATTTGTGTTGCTCATACCTGACTGTTCTGTTACTCAGTCCCATCTCAGCAATGAAGAGGTCATTTTTTTAATAAACTTCTAGGCACTAAATATCATCATTAGTTTTTAATACACAGTATAAGCTGCTCTTAAAAGTCAGTTTCATTCTCATCTTTGTGACTTATGCAAAGAGGATTTCATTCGATTGGCACTGCTCACGGTAGGAACGCTGCACTATGGCTAAAAGTGTTTAGATACTGAAGAGGGAAAACTGCACCTGTCTGAAATGAATAGTTCCCATACAAAATGCAAAGTGGTCTTGATTTTATTGAAGATTACATGAATTAACAAATCTGACCAACAGTATGAATTAAAATTGAACAAAAAAACTCTGCATGAATATTTGGTACAGTAATGCATACGAAGACAAAGATAAGAAACTGAAGATATTCTGGCAGGTTACTATCAAAAAGAATGAAAAAACGCTTACCTCTACAATAGTCAGCAAAGCTTCTTGAGAATTTCTCATAACAGCCATTGTTTTCTCACAGCATCTAGAAAATATTTTACTGTATTAGGTTCTTTTAGGTAAAATGGAATGGTATTTTCATCATTTAAATAATGGGTACTTGTACCCTTCTTAAAGGTTAATTTCTAGCATATGAGTAACCTCTTTGGTATTTTCATTTTGGAAAAAAGAAATTTAGAAATGTAAGACCAGAAGGAGACTGGGTAGTTCACTGATTATATTCCCTATGGGAAAGAGATTACCTGTTGCACCATCTGAAATGTTTCTGTATGCAGAATTAAGCACTGAGTTAACATTGATCATTAAGGTGACACCATGATGGCAGAATTGCTTGGCTGGATGAAAAAGCATGCACCAGAGGAGCTCGGCAACACGTCGGAGACTCTTAGTAGGGTTCCTTTATGTGAAATGAGCAGATCCAGTAGCCAGACGTGGAGCTATTTGTGAAATCTCTCCAATGAGTTTAGACACAGAAGTGGTTACCTACATTCACTGCCAAGCAAACTAAGCTTGTGGAAGGAATACGAAACTTTCCTTATGGGACAGTGAAAAAGGGATCAGGCCTCCTGTCTACTTCAGGATGAGAACACAGACAACAACGTTAACTGACGATGTTCACACCCAGTTTTAAGATGACTTGTTTATGCACTTAACCTATACCGTTAATTACAAGTCAGTCTGGCTGAGGCAGAAACAGTATCTGCACTGGTGCCTTTTATACTGTATTTCCTTTAGCTGAAGCCAAACAGTTCATGTTCTTCTGTATCATGGGAAAAAAGTTTCAGAAGTAACATGAAACTGTGAATTTGACAGCATCATGTTTAGAAGTGGCAGTGACAGTTCTTTCACAGGACAAAGGTATATTAGGAACTACCTATTAACGTTGATTGCTACCTTACAAAGACAACACCTACAACTATGTACTTTTTTTAAGACACAAAATCTGGGGTTTGCAAGCACTACATTCATGAACATCATGAAATTCTTGAATGAGAGAAATGTCCTGCTTTTTAGGGCTCTCTTGGGTCACTCACAGGAGATAGGATGGAGTATGACAGAAACTCAGCCTTTTTGGGGTTTTTCTGTTTTGCAGTTCAAATCTATTGTGGGATTTATATTTTGCACTTGCAAAGTGATATCAAATGTATGATCCAAAAGAGAGAAAAGACTGCAAATTACTTACACAAAACTGAACAGAAATAAGAGACAGAACAAAACAGTTTAAAAGAAACTTAATAGCTCCAAATATACAGTATAGATCTGAAAGAAATACATAGTTCTGAAGGAAAAAATATCTATCAGTCTAAATCAAGGGGTGAAATTTAGCTGTGGGTCCTTTGGAAGCACCAAGCCATCCTGGAATTCCACAGGAGGGTGACAATAATGCATTAGTTAATGAACTTGTAATCGGCTATATAAGTAAGAGTGTATGAGCTAGAGGACAGCATTTAGGTTTGGATATTATTAGCAGAAATCTGAGTCCCCTCTCAAGCATTAGAACTATTTAACATACAACAATCATAACGCCGCAAGTACTCTGGTGCCTCCTTACCCCTATGCAATATAGCAGCACTTACCTTCTGAAGACTCCTTCCACGCCACTAATACCCATTCCATCCACAATGTCCCTGGTTAATCTAAATGGAACAGTCTCTGGTGTGGGAAGGATTTTACCTTGCTCAAAAGCAACCCCTAAATGAAAGGATAATAAATGTTTTAAAAAATGTTAACGAAAAGAAAAATTAAAGTTCTCTTGCCTGTCCCACTTACCCAGATCTATATGCACTAGTTCTGCCGTTTGTTCATCTATCAAGATATTCTGAACGTGTCTGTCTCCAAGTCCAAGAATGTATCCAACTAAAACAAAAAGGTTAAGTGCTGAAACCATATTTACATCCCACAAAAACCAGGGAAAATTCAACAAATCAGAATCAGTGTAACACGTGCAAACAAATTAAAAGTGAGAATATTTCTTCCCCCATGTATACATATTACTCCAATAAAGAGCAAATGCCATTCCACAGATCCAAAAAGAAAAGGTTAACTGAATGCAAATGCAAAAAGGTTCTCATACAGATGTGTATTTTTTATCCACTCCACACACTTGCCATTTCTCTCTGTAGATAGGTTAAGCAAACAATTCCACAGCTTTAAAAAAAAAAATAAAAAAGAAAATGCATAATAAAAGAAGGGTTTGTTCTTATTACTGTTTTTAAGAAAACCTTTTAACTCAGTATCATGTAATCCAGAAAACAGAACTGGACGTAATTCAGTCCATAATTCAGTTGGGGCAGCTCAACTATACCTAAATAGTTCCTGAGTGATTCTTGTCTAAGTTCTAAAAACCTACAGTGATACAAATTATAAGACCTTTCACATAAGTCTATTTCAGGGCTTTACTATACTTAAATGTAGAAAACCTCCAAACTAGATCTCCCTTGCTACTGTGTTCCTATTAGCTGACGGACATGGATAGCAGTAGTATTTCCTACAAAAAAATCTTTCATCTGAATTCTGCTAAACTGTAGATTTACTTCATTTTCTTTTTCAGCAAAAAAGAGGGTGTATGAACAACATGCTAACATCTAAAACAGGATCTACTGCAATGTCTTCCAGAGACTCAATACCGAACTGAGTCATCCAAAGGAAATCCACAATCCAAGTACATACATTTCCTTATGAAGACAGAAAAATCAAAGGAAAAATGACAAAGCTTAAAAAACCATTTCAGCCATGGCTAATGATGTCAGTACAAAGAAAGTAAAAGATTAAGCTTTTCAACTCAGTCAAAACATTTCAGGCTACAGATGAAATGAATAAATGTTAAATTGAAACAACAGAATTAGTCAGGTAGAAACTTTAAAAATAAACTACCAGAACCTGACAATACAAACCACTATAGAAAACAAAGACAGACATTCTGTCTTTCTGCTGCAGAAAGGTGTGGGGGCAGGGGGAATGAACCAGAAATCTTAATTACAAAAATAATGCTGGTGTTCTTGCTGGAATTTTTTGTCCCCTACTTACCCTTTTCTGACATGTGACAAAAGCAGAATAGCCATTACCTCTGAAATGGTATAAACTCTTTGTTTACATAATCTAAGAAGTCAATATTAATAATCCAATATAATACCTATAGAAGATGTAGCCACACTGCGAGTGTATGCCAATCGTTTTTCAAACCACACAGCTGGATCCAGGAATTTTTCCATGCAGAAGTAACGAAACACAGGCTGAAAGTTCTCGCAGACTTTCATGAAGGTGTTGTATTTCTCTTCAGAATGTTTCTTTTGTGCATCCTTTAAACAAGTAAGAAATGTTTTCCCCATGACTGACTACTTTCTAAGGAAATTACTTCTTCCTTTGAAAGAAATACATTCCTCCTTTCCACCCCTCTCCCCTCCATCAAATGCCGTTCTCACTCCTTTCTCTCTGAGCTATTAATGTCTTTTTTACAGCAATCATTAATGCACCTATCTGTTTTACTAAACAATTGTTTTCATACACAACTCATGGGCTACATGTGAAAAACACACTCCCGTTTCTTTGGCTCAGCAAGTGCATCTACTTTATATGCATGTACAGGTAAATGCATCTTGTTGGGAGATACTTCCCCCTGCACTCTGTTCTGGTACCTTTGCTTATCTGATGGCTCACGTCACTGTGAGAAAGTCATTCTCACTCATTCACATGCAAAAGCTGCACAAAGCCAAAATTAAATATACTTTTATCCTGTTAGTACTCTACAGATTTAAAAGGAAATAATTTATTGCAAAATCATGGTGATATAAAGTAAAATTTGCAATTTTCTAAACATATGGTGAGGTGGTTTGTGGAACTAAACTAAACCAGCTGAATCCATCTAGGAGCTACCTACTTAGAAGAAAGAACCTTTCCCTACTCATGTCTACAGAACCAGGTATTTTTCTGCCAGTTTACATAAGGGTAGTCTTCTTTTGGCTTAGCTCTCTGAACTGGCTCACTGTGGGGAGTAGAGGGTACATGGCTGTCATGGTGGAGGAGAAGCCAGACCCCTTCACACTGTCTAACAGCAATTAACACATTACTTTAATCTCAGCTGCGTCCTAAAACTATATTTTTATTTTCAGGGACTAGACTTAATTTTGGTTTATTCATTAAAATAAAATGATTTTTCAATGCAATGAGAAATGTGATCAATATCAATTAAATCTGTAAGATAACTTTATATTCACGCTGCTGGGTCTCTGTAATGATCATTTTGGAATTCTGGTAGATTTGTATTCTAGAAAAGAGTTCACAGGCTTCTTGGAGATTCAGCTGTTTTCAAATCTTTCCTGCAACAGTCATTCATTTAGCAATTTTTGATTTTGTAAAAACTCTTCCCAGGCTGCTTTCAGATTAGTCTGAAGAACAACTAATTCCATGCCACTGGTCATATTCATTATTATATACTAAAAGCATAGTATATAATTCTCCATAAACGCATGAAAAACCCCAACCCTCTGTGTAAAAGAATATAAGCCAGATATTTTTCTTTAATTATTTTGACTTACCATCATTATTTTCTGACACTGATTACTGGAGTAATCTTTTGGCCTGTATCTCTTGTGAGCTCCCTCTTCAACATTCACAAGAAACTCCCCAATAGGAGTTGTTCCTGAGCACCACTCAAGAACTCCGCTTCTCTGAGAAAGGGGAACCACCTGGAAAAACAAACCCGCTGCTGCATGGGGGACGGTTATACACAGCTATGAATATGCATGCTTATTTGTGTTTGTTTAAAAAGACAAAACAACAAACCATACAGTTGACCACAACATATGTTCTAAATACATGTGTATACATCTATAAAATATACTCAAGGTTTTTCTATCAAATACTTGCAGTTTTCTTGCTAGCCCAGAGAACCGTACACTAGGTACTTCAGTACAACTTAATTACTATACTCAATTTGCACATCCGCGTCAGTATCCTGGATGCCCCGTGATTGCCAACAGCTATGCTTGAATGGGATAATGGAACGTTGTGTAAATCACCCATATAAAGTAAAAGCTGGAACAAACACATGGTAGCTGCATGAACATATTAGGCTCGTCTTAGTCTGCTCACCATCCTAGGGAACAGTTTCTCTCTTCGTAACTGATAGTACGTAATACTATATAGTTACCTCAATTGCTGTAGCAGACAGAGCTGGCCAGAATGAACAATCTCCTGTCCTCAGAGAAATAGCTACTGCCTGTTTTGTTCAATTTTCTTTTCTTATGAAAGTCTCTTTATCTCATAATGCATCCCCCATTCTCTTTTTCCCTGCTCTCATTCATTTCTACACACATAAAAACCTGAGTCTTCACTGAAAATTATTCAAAAATTGGCTCTTAACTCCACCTGTGAATTCTTAAAACTATGCTACCAACTCAGATAAGCTCCTTTAGAGATTCTGGAGTGCACATTTCTCATTTGTCAAAGGCAAGAACTTTTACTTAGGGAGTACTTATTCAGAGGTCACCTTCACAGCTATTACTATAAACCCAAGCACATAAAAAGGCAGGAGGAAGGGAAAGTTCCTGTTCAAATACATTTTTTGCATTCACAATAAAAATTTATTCCTGTATTCCTAATTCCAACAAGAACAGTTCTGCAATACAAATTCTGCATGAACAGACCCTAGATGGTACTTCTGGATTCAGTTTTAAGGAATACTGCAAGACTAAAATTAATGAGAATTTATAAACAAACTTGTATGCTCAAGTTTAATGACTAGCAACTCACAATTCAAGGACAATGCACGACTTAATTTCTTTTCATTTATAAATTCATATAATGAAAGCTTTAAAGAGTATTTGAATATATATTGGGCATCAGAATATTTTTTTAAGGATTTGGAAAAAATTAAATTGTAATAGTTGTTGTAATTGTAATAATTAAATTGTATTAATTGTTTATTCCATACCTTACAGAGCAGTGACTATTTTAATAACACATAAATAAATACACTTTCACATTGTCTTTGGGTTAAAAAGAGGAGAATGGGGAAATATGCTTTATCAGTAGGATCTATTCCTCCGCTGCAGCAGCTGTTGAGGGTTACCTTGTATCTTCGGATAGTTAATTTTCTCTTTCGTGTTTCAGTGTTTTGTTGGAGCAATGTATTGCACATCTGGAAAACCTGTTGCATAACAGCATCTTGTCTCAGGTCATCACGCCCCTTCAGCATGAACAGAAAAGCAGTTAAAGAAGATTTTTCAGCATCCAACTTCTCATTCAGCAACTTAAAAAAAATATTTTAAAAAATTCCACAAAATGTTACTTTTCCACAATAATCACCTGTAATGAAATGTAATGAACAATTGTTTTTTCTATGTATTTGCTTTTCTAATAGTACTCAGCTGCTTAAGCAGAACCATCATTAACTTAAATCATCATCTTTTTCTTCTTTTTATTGACAAATGTTACTTGATTAAGGTTTCATTCAACCTACATGCCTTAGGGTACCCTTTTCATAAACAGATGTTTCATTCACCATATTTAGCAATCCAGGACACAGCTGAAGCAGCATCAGTTGGTACTGCAGTTCTGATTATTGGATGCAGATCTAGTGATTCACGCTTCTCTTAACAGCAAAACAGAATTCTCCCATCAGCTGCTGAATGTTTACATTCAAAGACAAACAGAATGAAATCAACTGAGTTTAAATAGAAATACATTTTCTTTAGAGATTTGTGTTTCGATGTGTGTGTTTTTGATTGTCTCTGAACTGTAATTATTTTATGGGGAAGAAAGAAAAAAAGGAGGTATTTAACACAAAATGCTGATGGCTTTTATTTGCTGTACACTCCAGGTCACTAGTTGAGACATGATCATGCAAGTTGCAGGTCTGGTAGTTGTCAGGTAAGCTATTATATGTTACATGCACTGTTGAAAAATGATTACAAAAATTATTACTTATTACATTATTAATTATATTAGTTATATTGTATTTTTGTTATATTACTTATTATTACTTTGTAATTTCCTTTATTAAATTTCCTGAACTGAGAAAACTGACACTGAACTGTGAAAAGTCTGCTCGTGGTACAGAAGTGATACATGAGACAACTGACAAGAGAATTCAAAAAAAATTCCCACATGTCAAGTCCCTGAGATCACATTACAAGTGGCAGAACCTACCTTAACCAGCTGCCTCCTTTCTTTACCATCTGATCCTACACAATCTATTATTTTAGGCAGATTCAGACCTCCTGCTAAGCGAAATTCCGGCTTAAAAGACATTATTGTCACCAAATTTTCATATCGTCCTGTGGGATCCACCTGAAATTATAAATTAGTTTAATATAAATATTACCTCCATTTCACTCAGAGAAAGTGGTAGAGTTGTTTGCAAAGCATGTTAGCAGATTATATGCTAAATATTAATATAAGCAATCCATGATCTACAAGGATAATACCCACAAAGGCTACAAAAATATGCTAGGCAAAGGAGTGAGTTTGATTCCTCCTTTGTTGGTAGAGGGGATGTGGTGCTGCAGACTTCCACTAAACAAGCTCTGACACATTCAGCCTGTCCCAACTAGCATTCTCCAAAGAAAATGTTCATGTACAGCTGGGGGGCATTAGGCTACAAAGGGACACAATTTACAATCCTAAAAGTGTTGCAATCTACAGGATCTGTATCTTCAGCTGTCCTCCATATCCTCATGTCACAAACACACTCTACCCAGTTAGCTGTAAGGAAATATCGCTCCTGTTCTTTACATCACAGACCTCCAGCTATTTCAGATAGTTTGTACTGGAGAAGAAGAAAGGCAAAGAAAAGGACAATTGAGTTGTACAAAGGAGCAACACCTGGGGCCAGCAGGAGACCTACAAACGAATGCTATTTAGCATGGGTTGCAATTTCTGGCCTCCGAAGTCAAACAGCATAAAACAGTTCCTTTGCTTCTTTTATTTAGCTTCATAGACATAGCCTGAGGGATTTCAACACAGGGAAGTCTGGCTTCATAACATTTAAATTTTAGGTGGCTGGCCCAAAAAGCAACTACACTCCTGAAACTGGGAATTTTCCTAGGTAGAGCATCTGGCATTTAAGAATGAGTGCCTACGCACCCATCCAATCAACCACTTATGCTCATGGGAATAGATCGTTCCCCATTACTGAATGATAAAAAACATATAAGCTGCCCATTTAGGAAGAGCAGAAGAGGCGTATCTATTAATTCTCACACCTTTCTGGACAATAAGTACCTCCCTGAAACTCCGAGCTAGCACCTACAAAATAGGAGATTCAGATTCCCAAATCCTCTCCATGATTTTGGTACCTCACCATCCCTTTTGATAATGAAAGATGAGTCAGTGCTAACAGTGGCAGTGGCAAAGCCATCTTCATACAATAAGCCACTATCCAGCAAATATAAGACTTGGGATCAAAGTCTTCTAAAGCCTAAGGAAACCATCTCACCCTGCATGTCCCATCTGACAGGAAAGTACCCCTAGTAGGCTGACCTGTAAAGAATACGGGCATTTGATGAAGAGATATATGCCAACTGCCATTATAAAAATTCAAAGTTGATTCTATGATTTGATATTACAGTGTGTATTTATTTCAACTTCAGTCACCTTAACTTCCATGGTAGGAACAACAACATCCTCCAAATTCTTCAGTTTAATAATTGGCTGGTCAGCTGGAATACTTATTCCTTCTGTAATTAAAAGGAATTAATATTTTTAAATTCAGAACTATGAACATACATCAAAGTTCACAAAAACCAGCTTACATTGCTTTTGGGATCCAAACCCTCACTGCATACTTCTGTCGAGCTGATGAAGATCACCACGGGACAACTGGAGTTTTCTGGAGTTTCATACTCAGAAAGTCTGAACCTTACAGTGCAAGTAATTACTACAACTTTTAATCCAGACTAAGTTCTACATTTATCAAAAATAGGACACAGTGCTAGCACAGTATCTCCTTTAACTAAATATCAATATTTAGAAATATAATTTTTAATCCAAGAAAATAAACCTTCACTATTAAAAACAAATATAATTTTTCCAAGACTTACTTCTTTGAGATTTCCATGGAGTAGCATCTACATTTGCTAATATGATGTAAGCATCACAAAGTGCTTCAATGTCTCTAACCATACGAGCTCTCCTTTTCCTTACGATATTGATTATATTGCTAGCAGCCTCCATTCTGTCCTAAAAAACCCCAGTGGAATACAAATATCAGACATTGCAAACTACACCTTGTAAGATTAAAGATGCATCATAACATGCAGTCAAATAAGTACAACTGAGATACATTCTATGAAAACTGAGAAAATTGCCATAATGAACAGCCCTTTGTGATATGAACAGAAATAATTTGAAGAAAAGTTCTGTGTTACCTAATCTGAGATAATGAGTAAAGTAAAATATTATTGGGGATGGAGAAGGAGCAAATCTTTACAAGCAAAGTGCAAAACACCTGCAAAAATTTTTCAAAAGAAGGGACAGGCAGTTTTGCATGTTCTTCCACCACCTTTTTGCTTCCATTATTCCCTCCCAACTGAAGAAAAAGCCTGTATGCAAAAGGCAAGAATCTGACCATTTGTCCCTTCTGTGCCTAACTCTGAGAGACTTAGTTGTGTTTAGCATAATCCTACTCCTAAGGGTGGGGCCACAAAAGAACTACAAATCTGAGAGAAAGGCAGAAAAACACCACATAAAAATGTGGTAAAAAATTATATCAGTAGGGGGGGAAGAGGGTAATGACTAACAACCATGCCAGGCCTACAGTGATGGGGGAAAAAAGGGGCATTAATCTAGAAATTATTCCAAAGACAGGTTCCAATAAAAATTAAGCAATAATGACATTAACATGAAGCCACAGTTCGGTATTACCCACTATCATGGCTTTTAACATATAAAGATCATATAAAGGAACAAAAGATAGACTGCACAAAGATAAATACTTAGAACAGATGTTATCATTCCAAGCAGAAAAAATACTCAATTCAGTATGTACTTTTTACAATAAACCCACTCAAGTCTTTGTTGAATCTAAAATGACTTCTACAGAATCACACATCAAGGACATTTATCACAAAACACTTCACAATAATTGGGGCTATTTGTTGCAGGAAATGTTAACCGTGTTTTGTTCAACCCCGTAACTACTTCTTTCAATAATAATTACCAATGTATGCACAAAAGGAGGTTTTTTTAATTATTAAAAATACTTTCTTTCTCTTACTCTTTCTTAACAAAAGTCAGCTGATGAGTTCTACACTAAAATACCCCTTGACATTTTTTTTTTTCATTTTTTAACAAAATGAAAGGACTGAATGTGATTAATAGAACAGAATTTTTTGTAGTCACCACATCAAGCTGAGAGATTTCTTTTGGTGCATTTTTAATTAACTTATTTCTTCTTATTGCATCTGGTTTTGTGAGGAGTTCATCCTTGTTAGCATTCACCAAAGCTAATATTATAAACAAAGTATGATGTGGATGATCCAGTGAAATTCTAGACATTAGCTGTGAAGAAAAACAAAAAGATCCCATCATTGAAAACTGTACAGAAGAAAAAAATTACTTAATTAACATCATTAATTCTTTTGAACTTCTAAGATTCCTAATAAGAAATAAAAAGTAATACTTAGATGGTATTTCCACAACTAAAATACATTCAGAGTATATTCCTATATCTGCATAAGACTATTCTTATACAACAAAAAAATCAATTAAGTAGCAAGGAAAAAAGTCCCCAGTCCTCTCCCCCTCTGCCCACACTGTACTGATTTTGCATCACACACGTAACTCATTTTGCTCTAACTGCACAAAGGAAGATACATATTGTTTAGAAGTATGCACTACTAAGCCAATCAAGATATCTTTAGATATGGAAAGCATAAATTACATTATTCAGAACTTCATGAAATCCTAAACCACCCATCATCTTGGTTCCCATCCGAGCAGCCAACTGGTACATCAGAGGCAAAAACTTGTATGAAGGAATCTTCTCTGCATTTTTCTGTAGTACAGAAAAATCAGTTAGAAAGCTGTACTAAACACCAAAAAAAAAAAAAAAAAAAAAAATCATAAAATACCAGGTAAGGGCTAGCAATTTTGGTTTTGCATTTTTTTAAACTAAGAGTAATCATTGCTGTGTGATCAAATGCCAACCCAATGAGTATCACATCATCTTGGCCCATGTCTCCTAAATGCTACAAGTCCTTCACAAGAAAACTACTATTTACTATTCTATTAGAGCAGAGCTTAGATTTATTGATTCAAAATTCATTTCTAGATTCTTTGTGGTAAGAGACAATCCTAATTGAAAAAAAGCTACAATCTAGTTTAAGACAAGAAACAGTTGTGTGTTAAAAATATGAGTAAAGAAATGTCTATTTTTCAAGGTTGATTATAACACAAGGCAAAGAATTAAATTATACAGATGTTTCTTATAAACAGATCATTCAGGTAAGAATTAACAGATTTCCTGCACAATTCTAGAAATGATAGAACCAGCCTGAGAATGAGAACTTTACTGGTTCCTAGCTACTGTGTTATACAATCTAAAAGCACATCCTTTCATTTAAAAGTATATATAATATGAATTAGAATAACATACTAAAGTATGTTGAAGATGGGTAGTATCCAAGGTATGTAAAGAACAAGGTGCCAACAGTGAAAGATCACAAGATATGCTTAATCATACAGACTTGTCAAATTAAAATGCTAAATTAAATTAAGTTAAATTGAAATGCATTGAGAATTACAGCTCTAGCTGATGAAAAACTACCTGATGAGCAGTGATGACTGGAACAAGCAAGTTTTGAGGGAAAAGTTAAGGAAATGTATTGGAAAGCATATTGCACAGCACTATAATTTGTCTTCTAGAAACACAGGAGAAGGAGAAGAAAAATGGATAATTTAATGTCAAAGCATAAGGAAAAGCAACAGCAGACATATACCTTCATCATTTCATTAACTCTATCAACTCCAGAATTTTCAAGCCACAGGGAACAGAGTCGGAAGATCCACATATCATGTTCTTCTCCACTTAGTAAACAGTTGATATAGTTCTCCATTGCTTTACATAAGAAACGTTTACGATCCTCAGTTAGGGCATGTATGGCACATTCATCCAGTTCAAGTTCTCGCTGAACCTTCACTGTATATCTATGTGAACAGACATTATATTTAAACAACAAATTATCTCTTAATGAACTTACAGCAAGGCTGCCCCTAGTTCTCTTACTTCCTATTTGAACATTTTTTAAACTTGCTCTGTATGTACAAACACAGTAAAATGAACAACTGAGAAACCAAGTTGTGGGAGATATTCCTTTGGTGAATGTCCACAGACCCACCACTCTAAGTAAACTTTCGGTCAGTATCTTTTTTCTTTTTAATGATTTCATCTCAATACTGGTATAAATGTGAATATCCAATACAGATCATTTCTGTAGAGACTTCAGTTTCCAACAGCTGAAGTTCAATTTTTTCTGCTCACTTGCAATTACTAACGCTCTTACTAAATCTTTAAGAATTCTGTATTAAGATGAATTCTACTCTTTCACCAATGCGTAATGGAGAAAAATCTCAAACTCATTTGTTTTTACTCTGTAACATTTTTCCTGTCAAATAAAATGGAATAAATGTGAATTCTGGCCCATGATCATCCATACTGTTTAACTGTTGTAACACTCCTTGGCTTAGTTTTGGCCCACGCTATCCAGCACTCTCCCAGACCATGTTCAGGCACAGTTCAGAAACTATTCACAACAAGCACTACAGATTTGGCCACTGTTTGTGGAGAAGCAAAAATTCAGCTGTAGAGATGTGACCCATGCTGTACCACTTGCCCAGAGAATTAGTAAAGATGAAGCCTTTGACAGCTCCACAGTAACCCCCTCTCTATTTGAATGCTCACCTATTTGTCTGAACTCTACGCTCCCTGAGAAGGCCGACCTCCTCCTTGGCCTTCTTCAGTAATGCCTGCTTATTTTCAAACTCTGAGGATTTCATGTAATTCTCAATTCGCTGGTACTGATTATCTGAGAAACGAGCCAAAGACAGGAAAGCCTTCATCTTTCCTTTCTTCAGCTCATCACTGTTGTCTCCACTGTGGCTTGCAGCAATTTCCACAGCCTAAAAGGGAAGTTACAGTAATGATAAGACTGATAATCAGATTAATAGTGCTGTATAATACTTGACTAATCTCTATTATCACAGAAAAACAGAATGGTTGAGGTTGGAAGGGACCTCTGGAGGTCATCTTGTCCAACCCCCCTGCTCAAGCATGGTCATCTGCTCGAACAGGTTATTTAATGTTGCCTATGATGGAATATATATGCTTACAAAATAAAACCTACCAGGCTGAATATTCTTCTCCTAAGTAAATTTAATCTATGAGGAGTGTTTCAGTGCAAACAGTCAAAAATATTATCCTGTATGAAACACCTTTAATAACCACACAGGAGTCGCCTACAGCTATCTATCTTTTAGAGTAACTAGGCATGAAGTTTTACAATGGTTTTACAACCTTGTGTCATAAGATAGTGAGAAAAAAATAGACAGTCCAAAAAGTGCAAAAAAGAGAAGGAAATTATATATGAAAGTCATTGATTCAAATCATCAGAGTGAAGAATGCACGTAGAGAGTTAACAGAGGAAAGCAACTATGTAGAGTTTCACAAATTAGCATGAAATAAAGAAATGCAGAGTGGACAATTATTAATAAAAATGTTTCTACTACTAACGGTTTAAAAAAAAAATTACAGTACTTTGAAACACTAGAACAAGGCTTTCCAGCACCTGGAAAGAGAATGTTACAAATACAATGCCCATCATGAAAACATGGTAAGTGAATGATCTGTCCTGAGAAGGGTGGGGATGGAGTGTAACATGAAAGGGAAACGGGGCTAGTAGTTGTAATCACTGCACTTCTAAGCCAATATTACACAGAAATTTCACTGTGAATTCTATAAAGCCATAGTCTGAATATTTTATAAGATTACCGTGCTATACAATACTATGTGAAACTATAATATTTTTATAAGAAACTGTATTTTCAATTCAGAAAAATAAAGGCCGCATTGAAAAATTTACTTGACATTTTAACACCATATTTTAGTACAGTATTATCTCAAAGGCTGCACATTTCAAAGACTGGATGCACCTTTTCTAAGTATTTCTGCATGATGACTGTAGGGTTTTCCAAGCATGTTTCTGCTAACCAGGTTCCGCATAGCCTCAGACACTCTGTATACATCAATTTCAGATGAGGATCATTCTCAACCTTTGAGAAAGCAAGTTTTGGAAAAAAAAGAAAGAAGAGGGAGACATCAAATAAAAATACCTTTTACATATGAGGTAGGCAATTTATAAAGCTTTTAAACCCTAAATATAATTCAATCACTTGGGCCTATTACATGTAATGTATCTACAGAGTCATTTACCATCCACATCTACAGTAGTCAATAACCTTAAATCACATTCACATTCTATGTTAGACTAAAGAAGAGCACATATTTTTAAATACCTGACAGTTCGAACAATGAAAAAACAGAATGAAACAATGACAAACGTAATAAATAAATTCACAGCACGTTTCCAGAATTGTATTTTCTAATATCCCCATTTAGTCTGAAGTAGCACAGTACTCTGTAGGAAACATTCAGGAATTGCAATAACTATGTGTGATCACTGAAATTTTCAGGCAAACCTCTACATGGAAACTTGGTTAAAAGTGATGAGAAGATGATGGAGCATGTTTCCAAAGGACTTGCCTCCAGATTGGAAGCTTAGCTTTAACTGTACAGTAGGACAAGTCTCCAAAATATTTTTAGTATAGGGTACATATTCAAGATCACCTGATCAAGATAGCAACGCTGACTGTGAAATACTGAATGATATCATAGGCTGCAAGAACACAAAACCTCCGTATACGGACAGGGTGAGAGAAGGACTACATTTTTTGGAGGCTCTCATCAACTGATTCATGAAGCAATCATGAAAATCAAAAGAGGAGCAGCGACTCTTGATTTTGCCCTGATATGTATGGAGAACTTGGCCCAAAATTCTCCAGCTTTTCTGAAGTGTGATATTCCTTAATAATGCATACGGATGAAGTTTTGTCCAAGTGAAAAAGAAAATATATTAAAGAACTCATAAAATATCCTGTCAAATGAAAAAATAAAAATGCACCATCAGGCTGTCCAAAAAACCCAAACAACTTGAAGAAGAATCAACAAATAATAAAAAAGCATTTTTGAAACATACTAGGAGCAGCTAGCCACCAGACAGTCCCCTTGATAAAAAGACAACAGAGTTATAAAACAAATAATGCTCTGAGAAGATAAAGCAGAAAAAATTGTAAATTATTTGCATTTGTGTTCAATGTGGAGGAGCTTGAAAAGTCCCACTGCAAAGCCTTTCTTTATGAGGTAATCAAAGGTCTGCTACTGAAGTGTCAACAGTAAAGACTACTGAACAAACGGACAAATTGAAAACTATCAACTCACCAGGATCAGAACATATTTTTCTGAAAGGTCTACAGCAATTCACAGATGAAATAACTGAACTACCAAAAGAGGTATAAAAGCTTTTGCTTAAAACTGCCTTAATATAAGAGAGTGGCAAGTGGCAGATGTGACACTAATATTTTAACAAGTTCCAGGGAAGCACAGGTCACTAAGACTCTTCTCAGAAGTGGACAAATTAGCAAAAAAACCCACAAAGAGAACAGATGGATTAATATGAAAAATAGCCAGAATAGCTTTTGTGAAAGGACGTCATAGAATGACAGAAAAGTTGAGGCTGGAAGGAACCTGGGGAGACCATCTGGCCCAAACTTCTGTTGAGAGCAGGGCTTTAGATTGTTTTCAAGGGCTCTCCTAAACTGAGTCTTGACTATTCATTTCCAGCAAGGGAGATTCCATCACTTCTTTGGGCAAACTGTTCAGTGTTTAGTGGTAAAGAATTTTCATCCAGATGGCATTTCCCTTCATAGAATCACAGAATCGTCTAAGTTGGAAAAGACCTTGAAGATCATCCAGTCCAACCATTAACCTAACATTGACAGTTCCCAACTACACCATATCCCTCAGCGCTATGTCGACCCTACTCTTAAACACCTCCAGGGATGGGGACTCCACCACCTCCCTGGGCAGCCCATTCCAATGCCTAACAACCTGTTCTGTAAAGAAATGCTTCCTAATATCCAGTCTAAACCTTCCCTGGCGCAACTTAAGACCATTACCTCTTGTCCTTTTGCTTGTTACTTGGTTAAAGAGATTCATCCCCAGCTCTCTGCAACCTCCTTTCAGGTAGTTGTAGAGGGCGATGAGATCTCCCCTCAGCCTCCTCTTCTCCAGACTAAACAACCCCAGTTCCCTCAGCCACTCCTCGTACGACATGTGCTCCAGACCCTTCACCAGCTTCGTTGCCCTTCTCTGGACACGCTCGAGTCATTCAATGTCCTTTTTGTAGTGAGGGGCCCAAAACTGAACACAGTAATCGAGGTGCGGCCTCACCAGTGCCGAGTACAGGGGTAAGATCACTTCCCTGTCCCTGCTGGCCACGCTATTTCTGACACAAGCCAGGATACCATTGGCCTTCTTGGCCACCTGGGCACACTGCTGGCTCATGTTCAGTCGGCTGTCAATCAACACCCCCAGGTCCCTCTCTGACTGGCAGCTCTCCAGCCACTCCTCCCCAAGCCTGTAGCGCTGCTGGGGGTTGTTGTGACCCAAGTGCAGCACCCGGCATTTGGCCTTATTGAAACTCCTACAGTTGGCCTTAGCCCATCGCTCCAGCCTGTCCAGATCTCTCTGCAGAGCCTCCCTACCCTCGAGCAGATCAACACTCCCACCCAACTTGGTGTCGTCTGCAAACTTACTGAGGGTACACCCAATTCCCTCGTCTAGATCATCAATAAAGATGTTAAACAGGAGTGGCCCCAAAACTGAGCCCTGGGGGACACCACTCGTGACCGGCCACCAACTGGATTTAACTCCGTTCACCACAACTCTTTGGGCCCGGCCATCCAGCCAGTTTTTTACCCAGCGAAGCGTGTGACCATCCAAGCCACAAGCATCCAGTTTCGCCAGGAGAATGCTGCGGGAAATAGTGTCAAAGGCCTTATTAAAGTCAAGGTAAACTACATCCACAGCCTTTCCCTCATCCAATAAGCAGGTCGCCCTGTCGTAGAAGGAGATCAGGTTTGTCAGGCAGGACCTGCCTTTCATAAACCCATGCTGACTGGGCCTGATCCCCTGGTTGTCCATTATATGACTTCTAATGGCACTCCAGATGACCTGCTCCATGACCTTCCCTGGCACCGAGGTCAGACTGACAGGTCTATAGTTTCCTGGATCGTCCTTTCTGCCTTTCTTGTAGATGGGTGTCACATTTGCCACCCTCCAAGTCCAATGGGACCTCCCCAGTTAGCCATGATTTCAGGTAAATCATGGAAAGCAGCTTGGCAAGCACATCTGCCAACTCTTTCAGCACCTTTGGGTGTAACCCATCCGGTCCCACAGACTTGTGTGCATCCAAGTGGTGTAGCAGGTCTCTGACCACCTCCTCTTCAACTGTGCTGACCTCAATCTGCTTCCCCTCCCCATCTCCCAGCTCATGAGGCTGGGTGTCCAGGGAACAGCCAGTTCCACTGCTAAAGACTGAGGTAAAGTAGGCGTTGAGCACCTCAGCCTTTTCCTCATCCTTAGTTACCATATTTCCCTCTGCATCCAGTAAAGGAGGGAAATTTTCCCTAATCCTCCTTTTGCTGTTAATGAATTTAGAGAAACATTTTTTGTTATCCTTAACAGCTGTAGCCAAGTTGAGCTCTAGCTGTGCTTTTGCTCTCCTAATGTTCTCCCTGCATAACTTCACTACATCTTTATAGTCTTCATGAGACATCTGGCTCCTCTTCCAAAGGCAATAGATTCTCCTTCTGTTCTTGAAATCCAGCCAAAGGTCCCTGTTTAGCCAGGCCGGTCTCCTTCCCCGCCTGCTTGTTTTTCGGCACACGGGAACAGCCTGCTCCTGTGCCTTTAATACTTTGCTCTTGAAGTATGTCCAGCCTTCCTGGACTCCCATATCCTTCAAGGCAGCCTCCCAAGGAATTTTGTTAATCAGTCTTTTGAACAGGTCAAAACAACTTGAAACAACTCGTGCCATTGCCTCTTGCCCTTTCATTCTGCATCTTTGTGAGCAGACTTAGCTCCATCTTCACTATAACCACCTTTCAGGTATTGAAGACTGTGACTAGATCCCCCTAAAACCTTTGATTCTTAAGGCTGAAAAACCCAGTCCCTACAACCTTTATTCCTTTGCCAAGTTCTCCAACCCTCTAATCATTGTTGTGACCCTCTGCTGGAACCTCTCCAATTTTTCAATGTTTCTCTTGAATAGTGGACCAAAACTGGACACATTATTTCAGGTGTGGGCTAAGAAGTGTCAAATAGAGTAGAATAATCATGCTTCTTAATCTACTGTCTACACTCTTGGTGATGCAGCCCAGGACATGGCTCACCTTCACTACTACAAAGGCACACTGCTGAATCACTCGCTGTTCACTGGGACCCCAAGGTCCTTTTTGATAAAGCTACACCCCAGCCAGTCAGACCCCTCCCTGTAATGCTGCTTGAGATTATTCTATCCCAGGTGAAGGACTTCCCACTGATCTCATGCAATTCCTATCAGTACAATCTTCCAAACTATTGAGGTCTCTGTGACTGGTGGCTCTTCCTTCCAGAATATCTATCACTCGAAATTTCAAGTTTGCTGTTATCTACAAATATGGTGAGAAAATTCAGTCCTGTCATACAGATCTCAGTCATAAAAATAGTATCAGAGCCCATAACAAACTCTAAAGAACTCTACTTCTGACTGGCTACCAGGCTGCCTTTGAATCATCAACAACCACCCTGGGCAGTTTAGCCAGTTTTCCACCTATCTTGTGGTCTTATCTAACCAGTCTGTATCGTACCAGCTTCTCAGAAAGGGTATTGTGGGAGACTGTTAAAATGCCTTGTTAAAATCAAGGTAGATGACATCCACAGCTCATCCTATGTCTATTGGGGAAACTGTTTCATCACAGAAGACAATCAGGTTGGTCAAGCACAATGGTGTATTTCTGCTGGCTTTTTCCAACCACCTTCTTTTTCTTCATATGCATGGCAATAGCTTCCCTAAAGACCCATTCTGTAATTTTCCCAGGGACTGAAATGAGTCTGACTGTTTCTGATCTTGCTTTTGGGTGTGATCATCCTCTTCCAGCCATCAGGACTTCCCCTATCTCCATGACCACTCAGAGATGATATGGAAGTGGCTTTAACATGATGTCAGCCAACTCTCTTAGCATCCTCACATGTATCCCATTTCCCAACTCAATTGAACATCTTGAAGAACTCAACAAGCAAAGGAAGATCTGTCTGATTCAGCCTATTCCAACAGTTTCCAACAGTCATGTGACAGTTCTTCTACAAAAGGTTCCTGAAGAAACGAAGTTGCAAAAAAGAAAATGCATGATACTTGGAGGCATAAAGAACTAAGATAGGCAACAGGAAGAGAAATAAATGGGCCACTTTTTACAGTGGAGTTAGGTCACCAGTGAAAAGCCTCCAAAGATCTAGTCATCTGTGATGTTCAAAAGATACTAATCTTGAGAAGGCAATGAGCAGTGAACACAAAATCTGGTTATGATATTGAGTTGTTCAAGGTGATAAAAAACAAGTACAGACTGATGAACTGCAGACAAACAATACAGGACAAAAAATTGAATTAAAAAAACCTGATGAAATTACCAGCAAAAAAAAAAAGTTAACTGATGCATGAGAGGGGAAAAAAGACTTCTTGTATACAATGATTGACTATGAAACAGTTACTCCTGTTTGGAAATGTAACTATAAAATGTTACCTCACTATGGAGAATGGAGACAGGGATCATGTGTTCAGTGTTTTTTCCAAGATCAGAACTAACATCAAATGAAGGCAGGGGGTTCAAAATGAACAAAAGGAAGTGGCTCTTAAAACAGTGGGAATTAAGCTGTGAAACTCCTTGTTGCAGGGTTTTCTTGGATATTAAAAGCTTACACAGACTCAAAAAGTGACTGGACAAATTTATGGTATAAAAAACATTGGAAGGAATTACCTACAAAGAAACTACCTCTGGTTCAGGAAGTTCTTGTGCTACAAATCAGTCTGGGGGAGTACTCTGGCTATACAGCCCACCTGTTCTTTACACTTTTTCTTAGGAACTGCGTATTGCCCATTACTGAAATAGGAAGGAAGGATTTTTGTTTCAGTTCTTGTATTCTGAACTGGAGATGGGAATATAGCATTTGCTTCACATCAAGTGACATAATTTTTCAGAAAGCTTACAAAAAGACCTAAAATAACTAAGATTCAGAGGCATTTACTGAAGTCAAATTTGATGAGAAAACATTCCCCTGTTTCTGGCAAGATTCCATTTTCAGAAGTACAACATAAAACTCAAAGCTCAGTGTGCCTGTAAATGGGGAAGGATTCAAAGACATGAAATGGTACTCCAACTCATATCTATGTTTCCCTGATAATGGATTAGTTCAAGGGACAAAGAAGTCTGAGGTACAGTAGTGAGTGTTCATTAGTCAAAAACTTGCCTGGAATTTCTGTACACTTTATGATACAGCTTCAGCCCCACTGAAATAGAAGCCTCGACTCCCCTTTGCACAGATTCCCTACAGACATCAGGGAAATGTCTGCAACAGAAGTGTGCTTCTTCAGCATAAAATATATTATTAGTGTCTCCCTGTATTAGTCCTTCTTTAAACAGTAAGGACCAGAGATAAAATCTCTATTATTCTTCTTCTAACAAAAACATGTACACTATTACAGTTCCCAACATAACATGTACCAGAAGCAGTGGGGCCAGCAGGACTAGTGAAGTGATTGTCCCCCTGTACTTGGCACTGGTGAGGCCTCAACTTGATTACTGTGTACAGTTTTGGGCCCCTCACTACAAGAAAGACATTGAGGGGCTGGAGCGTGTCCAGAGAAGGGCAGTGAAGCTGGTGAAGGGTCTAGAGCACAAGTCTTATGAGGAGCAGCTGAGGGAACTGGGGTTGTTTAGCCTGGAGAAAAGGAGGCTGAGGGGAGACCTTATCGCTCTCTACAACTACCTGAAAGGAGGTTGTAGAAAGGTGAGTGTCGGTCTCTTCTGCCAAGTAACAAGCGACAGGACAAGAGGAAACGGTTCAAGTTGCGCCAGGGGAGGTCTAGATTGGATATCAGGAAAAATTTCTTCACCAAAAGGCATTTATTAAGCATTGGAACAGGCTGCCCAGGGAAGTGGTTGAGTCACAGTCCCTGGAGGTATTTAAAAGATGTGTAGATGTGGTGCTTAGGGACATGGTTTAGCGGAGGAGTTTGCAGTACTAGATTAACCATTGGACTCAATGATCTCAAAGGTCTGTTACAACCTAAATGATTCTATGATTCTATGCCTAAACAATCCAGCTTGGTCATCAGTTTCTTTAACTACTGGCACAGACCAAGATGATTTACATCTATGTAACAGTTTTGTTTAAAACAAGTTAATTTTTTGTCAAGGGAAATCATCTCTCATTTTAAAAAGCTATGTATTTCACAGTGGTGGCACTGGAGGCAAAATAATGAATAATGAATTCTAACATTTGCCACTCTTATAGACTCGCTTTGAAAAACCCTGATAAGATTTGCTAATACAGATTTTTTTTTCTTTCAGACATTTTGCGAGTACAAACCAGATTTATTAATATTGCAGATGGCCTTTTAATTTTCTTTGAAGGGAAAACTTCAGAAAGTGGAAATAGGATCTTAAATTATTTAATTCCTATGTTTATACATTATATAACACATACCTGAAACCAATCTGTGTCTAATTTTTTAATCATCCTTTTAAGAATATTCAGTGCAAGGCTCTCTTCCTTTTTAGCCCAGAAAACCTGAGCTTCTTCTAGTTGCCATTCAGAAATTCCACATCCCGTGGGATTGCATTGTTTGATCTGAAACATAGCTCTTTCTGGAATCTGAAATCGAAAAAACATTATAAACAATTCTTTAAGTTAAATACATGTATCTCATAGCAAGTTTTGTTTTTAAACTCCATCTTCATTTGCTCTACTTGTGCAGCATATTTTGCCTATCCAATGCTAAGAATTTATTTGCAGCAAAGAGATGAACTTATTTTTCTATATACTTGCAGAAAATCCTGATTTGCAACAAAAATAGACTGTAGAATTAAACTTCACAAACCCCAAAATAAAGTATCAATGTTTAACATTTTAAATTACTTGCAGGTATAAAGTGTAGAAATTCTACAATCAGTAGCTACTGAAAAAATGGATTTATAATTTTAGCTTAGTGATTATTATCACATCCTAAGAGACCACAGAAAAACAATGAAGAAAAATGGCACCACCATACACTAATTCTTTTGTATTCCTACCTCTTCACTTCTATCACTGGTGAAGTAACATCCTCATTATTTAGTAATGTAATATCATTACGATAGTACTTTTTTAACAATGTCAAAAATCGAGATTCAAGTGTATTTTCACAAGCTGTCCAACCAATAATCAAATCAATTGAACTTTAAAATAAGTAAGGTAAACAGTAAAAATGTAAGAATGCCTGTAAATGACAGTGTAAGTCTGGGCACTTCAGTTAGTGGCCGGTGTGATGATTCTGTATGGCACTCTCTTTCTTCTCCTGATGGATGGTAATGGCACCAAAGAGGAAGAAAAGCCATTAGTTAAAAAGAGCGCTTCCTCAAAAACTTTCCTACATCCAGACACTTAGTGCTGTCAACCAGTAGTGTGTCAAAAGGAAATGGTTATCATCCTATGGTTTGAAAGATTGGTAAGGCCCAGAAGTATGCCCCAAAGGTTGCACATGAACTGCAACACTGAAGAGGCTGGAATGATAGTGTTTTCAGAAACACAGTGGCTCAATCTTTCAGAAGCTTCTAGTCCTCTCAAAACATGGTGCCCCAATTTTAACCATCTTCTGTAGCTAAAAATCAAAGTGAAAAAAGAATTAACTTCTATTGAGGCTCTTACAGGACACTCATCACCACAGTGTTAGTGGCTGGGTAGGCATGAGATAAAAGAATTCTGAAGAAGTAATTTTCCCAAACAATTCCAGAGGCACTGAGTAAAACTTGCAAATTTATGAAATCAAAGACAGCTGTTCTACTGATTTCATCATTATTCACAAAAAGAATTATAACCTTCTTGAAATCAAAGTTTAATATAGTTTCACATATGTGAAGTGTTAAACATCTTTCCAGGTTATATATTGTGGTGGAACTGTTTTCTGCAGAGGTTCTTGGAGGATATTGTTGCTCTATAAATTCTTGTTGAGTTACTCCTGCAGATGCACTACCTAGAACAAGCCAAGGCTGACTCTGGACCTTAAATGCATTAGCAGCTGCAGAAACCACTGATACTGCAAATCCCATTAAGTCATTCACATAGAGAAATTTACCACAGTGCAATGGTGCTTTGAGAGTACAAGACCTTGGAGACAACACTAAATACACAGATGCAATGGAGTTCTTTCTGCAGCTTTACTCTGGAACACTACAACAGTATGATGCAAGTGAAAGCTGGATATATAAAACTGCACCAAAATAAAGTAACAGAGCTATAAGAGTATTCTGCACTAAAAATTTCATTTTTATATTATCTACCTCATAGAGTAGCTTACAGTTATGAATAAAATTCAGAAAACATGCCCATAAATACAATTTATTAGTAAGTTCTACATAGTTTAAGTCTCAAACTAATTGATTCATTGAATAAACTTAGAATACAGTTTATCTTTAGTACTGTTAAAAAATTAAACTATTTTATAAACTGAAAAACTAAACATCCATCACTGATCTTTCCTGGAATTTTTTACCTGTGTATTTTTAGCAGTTCTTGCCAGCCTAGAGAGCTCCACTAGATGTTTGGTCAGGATGTCTTTAATACATTCTCTTTTGGTATTTTCATTCTCCTTTTCAAGTAAGATCTCCAAAACTACAGTGCGCAGAGCCATGATAGGTTCCTGGAAACGGAAGTCACTGTCCTTGAGAAGTTGGGACTGTCTCTGCCATTTCAAATAAATATCATTCAGTTGTTGAGTAGTAACAGATCTGCAATTGTTACCAAAAGAAAAAAAGACCTGTTATTAATTCTCGCTAAATACCGAGGTAGTCCACAATCTAAAGTTCAAGACCAAGAAACTGTCCATAAAACCCTACAATGATTAATATTCAGAATAAACTGTCAGGCTTCCAGCTTTAGCAAACATGAAGATCAGGAGACCAACATTAGTAAGGTGAACAACTCCACTGTAAACATTCTTGATTAAGCATCAAAAGCTGTTGTGTTAAAGGTCCATCAGCAAAGGGAATCACATTCAAACATAGGGCTACTTAAAAGAATAGATACCAGGATTCCTATTTCTAGAGACCTATTTTATTATATAGGTCGTATATGGATTAATATAAGAATAAATTCCAAGCTGTAACATTGTAGCTGTGTAGGTTGTCATTATATGTATTATTTTCTTAGGCAATTCATTAACTGAACATAGCAATGGTTCATAAGGTCCTTGACATGCTAAACGACTGTAGGATGACTAATAAGCTACCAAACTAATACAACTATAGCAGAAAAAATTCAATGTTAATAGCACTACAGATGTAAATACATTCCTATGATTAAACAGTAATGTTAGAAATTCAGGTGGAATACTGACAGTAATAGTGGTCCATGAAGAAAGTGATTCAAACTGAACAACTTTCAATAGATCTGTGTGTATCATCAAAGTAACGGAAAACATTTTTAGAAAGGAAACTAGAAGAGGATAAGTTAGTTACTTTAGTAGATCAAAGGCTAGGAGATATGACTGCTACCTTGGAGTATACCAGGGAACTCAAAACAAAGGAAAGAAATCAATTCTTTAAAATATGATATTGCCATAATATCAAATAATTAAATCTAGACTACAAATAAATCCAGTCTGGAAATAAAGAAAATCTAGATTTGTCTTCACATAGTAAAGCTCAAATCCATATAATTTTTAAGATGAAGTTTGAGATGTTCATGAATAAAATTTGTTGAGGTAATTTTATTTTTGTGCTAGACTTGATTACCAAAAATACTGAAAATTGAGAAAGGAGTATGAAACAAGCTTAAAAAAATACCTGGAGAACAGCAGACCTATATTTTCCAACTCTCCAATTAGCTGTAGTCTGCAAAGAGTTGGATATAACGAATAAACAGACTCAAGACTGCCTTTGCACAGCTCTTCTACTTCATTCACTCTATGGATTTAACAGAGAAATAGTAAATTTATTTTTTTTTAATATCCACAAGTAATTCCAAATATCCATAACATAATTTCCATATAATGAACAGATTTTGAACAGCAAAACTACTCAGTTCAGAATTATTTTGTATACCATTAATGGTCAAAAAATTAAGTTTGTCAATAAATGAAAACACGGAAAGCATATCTAAACTGCAAAGTGTATGTGACAGCTCAGCTAAAAAAGAGTAGTCAGCATTCAAATCCACTTAAGAAGACCGCAAAGTAAGGGTGTATACTACAAGAAATGTATCTTCAATTAGCACACAAATTGTATATGCACAAAAGACAAATTTAAGTTAAAAAACTTAGAAATGAAGTCACAGTCCAGAAGTATTAATTTTATTCTATACACGAATCTTTATTTAAGCCCATAAAACCCCACAGTAGTCTTTTATACATAACTTGTGACTACAAACGCACACACACACTCTCCATCTCTATAACAGCAGAATATTTGCATACAGTTACCTGGCATCTTTAAGACTGTCATAGAAAGCCGAGAATTCCTTATCTCGTAAAGACTGAAGAGCATCATACAGTGATTCATGGTACCCTGGTCTTCCTGTCTCATCTCTTACAAACAAAATAAAAGTAACATAAAATAAAAGGAAAACTATTTCTCCACAATAAAGTCAATTTTATCTTTATGACAAATATTTTTAGTAGTAAATTTTCTGCAGTTGGATGGATTGTTGTTTTGGATGATAAAAAATAATAATGCAACCTTTTAAAATTTAAATTAATTATTTTGAAACTGTTCTTTTAAAACAAAGAAAAAACAGTAATTGTCAAAATGTTTGGAATACAGAGAATATGTTCCAGGTTGTATCAAAAATACAACACGAAACCAACTACACAATGAAAATTTAATCATAACACATTTCTCAGTATTATGCTGAAAGATACATATTATGGTATGTATGCAACTTCAGTTCAGAATCAACAATTTTTTACATTTAACTTTAGAAATATTTTTAAAAAGAAAAAAAATAGAGAAAATTGGAAGGCTGAAAAAACCCATACTGTTCAATTAAATTTTCTCTTCTTTGCCCTTTTCACTTTTCTTTCTGTTTCTTCTTGACCGTTCTCTTTCCTGTCATCTCATTCTCTCTTTTTTCATCTTACATGTTGTTTTGCTGCTCCTGTATTAAAGCTGAATATTCTATCTGCCTTCGAGGTTTATAGCCAAAAAGATTTATACAGACCCAGTGACAAAGAGAGCCCACCTATATGAAGTTTGTTCTGATTGTGGCACGACATATGCCCTTCAACAGGGTATGTCTGTGAAGTCCTTCAGGTGCTTCTAAACAATGATCTTAAGACAGTGCAGGAGAAGAGAATGAACACACCAAGAGTATGTCCCCCAGATCCATCTCTCTGTAAGAGCCTTAGGAGGAAAATCCTCCATTTTCCCTACTACTAAAAGTTAATGTAGAAGGAGTTACTGAAGAACCCATCATGTAACTTCTGCTTTTGTCAAAATGTAGTGAATCTATTCTGTATTCCTCCTAAAACGTGCAATGATGTATCTGTACTAGGAAGGGACAGAGTTTGCACTATATCCTGGCCAGTCATATGAAATAACTAAAGCCACGTATCCAACATTACACAAGGGAGGAGATTACTCCTTATGAGACAGTAGCCATGAATCAACACTGGTGTTTGCTTATCCAGGTCTTGGTAACGTCTTGTGCCTTACTGAGTAATATCTTGCCCATTTGCTTATAAATTAAACATTCAAAACTATTTATCCCTCATATGTACTTAAGACGCATCTACTATGAGTCAAAACCGGAAAACTTCAGTATATAGTTATGAACAATCAAAAAGAATCAACTGTGTACAGTTTGTCAGGAAAATGAAAAGTGATGGGCATACAAAACAGACAGGTCTAAGTGAATAAGACTGCTTTGCAATTAAATGATTAAGATAAATTAGGTGACCTGCTTCATAGAAATTATATTCTAATGTCATCTTTTTGCTTGGAACTGAAACCACTGCCTTTCATTTAAAGAACTAGAAAAAAAGTAAGCCAGTTTACCTGATAGAAGAGATGTGGCCCCACTGCATATTCCTCCATGCTGCCTGGTAGCGTATTTCCTGTAGTTCTGCACACCACTCAGTGTTTTCATGTTCCAGTCCTTTTAAATACATGGAAAGAGTGTGGCAAAGCCCAAAATTCTGCAGAGCCTGGAATTAACAACATTACTGAAAGTTCATTTTCTCCTTCAATAAACTGTACTGTTTTTTTAAAAGGTTTTGTTTTATCTTTGGAAACAAAGAAGTCTTTGCAGGCAAGGCAGAACCATAAGCATTTCTAGACTCAGCACTATATAAGATGAAAACTTTTTAATACACTATTAATACCTGCAACCCCAGAGAAACAGTTTCATTACTACTGTGGCTGGCATTCTTTGAAATAAATGTCCATGTTGTGTTTCATATGTACTATGTGCTTACATTTCTCTGTTCCATCATTACTGGGTAGTAAGCCAAAACTGGTTTTACTTCTTAATGAACTGTTTTTCCTGGTAGGAATTTGAAAAAGTTACCTACAACTCTTACACTCCTATCTGTTTGAGAACCATAATGACTTTATAATTGTGACCACTTATCCAGGTTATGTGTGCAGCCATTATGAAGAAGAATAACAATGGAATTTTAACAATGATACTAAATAATTTGGGGTTAGGGAAGAAAAGTACCATAGGAAAATTAAATGAGGGGAAACACAGATATACCTGTGCTATGCTATTACAGAACTGGTGTAAACATTCTTAGGCTAAAAAAAGCAACATATTTTTAAGGGATCAAAATAAATGAACACTGATTCTATGTATTTATTTTATCAGAAATACCACAGTTTCAGTAAGTTAGTTGCCATAATGGAGAGGTATAAAGAATGACATGGCAAAAATAACCAATTACATTACTTTTTATATCCCGTCATTTTAGGAGCTGGCCAAATTCTGTATAAAATTAAATTTATTTATTTTGAAATATTTCACAAAATTCATTACCCAAGATACAGATTATGGGTGAGTGACAAGAGGACTAGAAGCCTTAGTGTTTTCAGGAGAAATACTGAGCTGTCTTATATTACACAGCTTGGCTGCCTCTGACAGTGGGCTGGATTTGTTGACCAAAGAGATCTCTTTTAGTCCTAAACCAATTTTGCATTTACTACAAATGACTCTCAGTATGATGGATATCAATTCCTACATTCATTTCCTATTATAAAATAAAATTACCTCTATTATTCCTGCCTGGCGAGTAGATGGAGAGAGGCTTGTCTCAAGGTCATATGTTACAAGGGCTTTCTCCCATACTGCTTCATGCTCATATGTTCTTATCCTGTTGTAAGTTAACAAGAAATTTTCAATTTAAGTTCCTTACTAATAAATGAAAGCAATGACTTTAAAGAACATAAGAACATTAATAAATTATACCGTGCTAATGGCTGTAACATTCTTCCTCCACCACAGCCATAGAGACTGTCAGGTTCTCCTATGCTTCTATATATGTCCATGAGAAGGTCCTAGAAATGCCATAAAATGAAGAATTATCTCTTTTGGAACCAGTTCAAGTGAGTTTTATATGTATCATGTAAGTTTATAAATACAAGTCCTTCCATGTAACATGTTGTCATCATTGCTTTATTTTCCTTTCTGCAGTATCTGAACCTGCTATCATCTCAGGAAGAAGAGTTTTGTAGTCTAGCAAAACTCTTTAGGAGTACCTAACTTCTCTAAGTTATTAAAAAGCCAGTGCTGGGCCTTAGGTGGACTGGTTGAAAAGCAAAAGGCAGTAGTACTGAATAAGTATGAGACATATGAACTAAACAATGTATTTTAAAGATAAGCAAGCACAGTTCTAGAATAATGAACTATGGAAAAAAGTAACCTATTGAATCAGATTTCATATATATCAAATAAACTTGTAGGACATAATACTACTTTGGTTTTGATTGTTACAACTTGCTACACCACTTGCTGATTTTTAATGAACTTATCTCTCTGACAAAACAATCTGAAAAACACTTGGCTGGTTATCACCATGACGTCAGTTCTTTCAGGGAACAAAGTCTGCTTTGATGCAACTGAAAATTTGCCAGTTAATTAGTGTTTCAGGTGAATGACTTAACTTCTCCAGCAAGGCCATTGAGTTCACTTTGAATTAGAGCATGCAGAGAACTTTCAAATACAGTTTTTGAAGTTCAACTCGATCTGCCTTCAGCTCAGATGAAACCTACTGTTAACTGTAATTATATGAGAAGGTTTGCTTTCAGATTATGAAGAACACACATGTACCTGTAAACTTATGCCAGTTTCTTCTTTACTTTTTTCATTCAAAATAGTAATAGTTGTTCTTTGACTTTCTTCTTCAAATGTCAAACTCTTAGCTGCTTTAAAAGATGACCTAAAAGAAATGTTTCAACCAGTAAAATTAAATGAAATTTCAAGCAAAGAACTAAAGAAATTTTGAAACAACCCCTAGGAAGTAAGAGGCACAAATACCAAATGCAAGATCAGGCCTGTCATATCCCCAAGTTATTCAAAATGG
This sequence comes from Strix aluco, assembly GCF_031877795.1. NCBI lineage: Eukaryota > Metazoa > Chordata > Aves > Strigiformes > Strigidae > Strix > Strix aluco. Next base: position 120,098,057 of record NC_133932.1, read on the forward strand.
CTCTCCACCAGAATGACAAAGTGATCAGCTGAACTGAGAATACCAACATCAAGGGATTTCAACATCAAGATGTTTTTTCAGAGAAAAAAAACCCCACCTTGTAGCATCTAATCTTTTATTAAATCAAATTGCTTTTGTGAATGCCTGAAGCAAGAATGCTCTCTTCTGGGAAAGAATAAAAGCAACTACATAATATATATGCTTACAAACCATACTTTTGTTATACATTCACTGCCTTAGAATTATTTGTTGCCAAAACTAAGCTAGTAAACTAGTACCGTTTTTTGATCTTGCTAGACTAGAAGACAAAGATAATTGTCCATTATAAAAGAAAACTCCTTCTACAAGGACCATTCACCTCTATCCACACAATTCTGGTCATCATTCCATGGTTTCTTTCTTCTCTTGATTCACTTCTGGCCATAATTTAACCACTAGCACACTATTAATTATGAGAAATAGAATCTACAAAGTGTTCAATTTAGAAAGTGAGACTCAACATATTTTAGCATTCAGAAACATTACCTTTAGTAAAGTTTCTCCAGAACACACACTACTAAGAAAACTTTCTGGTTAGAAGTCAAAATGACACTATTCTGAGTGTGTCACAGCTAGTAGGGAGGTTGGGATCACATTCAAGGACTGGTAGAAATATTTTCCAGGTCAATACACACAAGTTTCCTTGACTTTTCATGTAGTAAAACACTACTGAGACACAGAAAACATGATACATTTTACCCAACATGTCAAAAACCACATTCCTTAAGCCTTGTACCTTTCTTGCTGTTTGTCTATATTAGTCTTGTCTGCGTAGATTTCTGCGTAGAGCAAGGCTGTGAAGTGAGCAGCACAAGACTGTGCTGCTATAGCAACCTCAAGATAATTCAGATCTAGCCAGAAGCTGTCATCAAAAACTGTACCTGAAACAGATCTGATTAAATAAAGACTTTAATTCTGCTGTAACAGACCTTCTCCCTAACATTAAACAAAATAAACCCAATCTAACTATAAAGCATTCCAAAGGCTAATTTTATCTTAGCCCCCCCAAAAAAAGCCATACCACAAAAAGTTTATCATGCAAAGTTTTAAGAAAACTCCTCCAGCATAGTTAGAACCCTTTAAGGCTAATGATAACAACTGCAAGGTCACTACTATATCTTCATTCTTTTAACTGGCATGTTCTCTACCACATCCTTCTTCCTTAATCTTGAGTAACAACAGATCTTAGAACACTCATAATTAAATGAAAGCAACATTTTGGAAAGCTATAATTCACCTCTTTTGTCTTCTTAAGTAATCAACAACAGCAAGCATGGCTCGTCGAGATACTTTATCCAAACTTCTAAAATTATGGGTTTCTTGTTCTGGGATGTATATTTCAAAAGAAAGAATAGAATGAACTTTTGTCATAACATACCCATCTACAAAATAAAAAGGTGTATTTTGTACTCAAGAAAATAACTAAAAACTTCCTTGGGTGGCATTTCCAAAATTAAATTAATAGGCTGTCACAAAACGTATTTCCCCTCATTATATGATGTTTGTGACATTACAGTCATTTATACTGCAATTTTCTTTATCAAATTATCTTTCATTAATAATTTGTGGATTCCATTTCTTCTTACAGACTTCAAAGATGATCCAACATCACTGCACAAAGCTCCAACAGACCTCTTCCCTTAGGCTTGAGCCATATAAAGTTAATCCAAAGCCACAGAAATACTTATTATTAGCTTTATTGTAGATTAGAGTATGTATGCTTATACAAAAAACACTATCTCCCCACCACCACTTTTAAAGAATTTATATTTCCATGCCTTGTTTCTGGATTTAAAAAAACCAGATGGCTACAGGTTTTGTTGTGGTCATTGGGTTAATAATTTTTTAATTTTTCTGGATGTTTTTAATTTATAAATTACAAGAAGCAAGAAATAGGGAAAGCATAAGCAAAGATTTGACTACTATTACACTACAGTAAGATTCAGAACTAGACATTTCCCCTAAAGAAAGCAAAAGCCACATAAAAAAAGAAGTATCTGGGTATTTCGTGTGCTCCAACAAGCAGAAATTAAGAATGCTTACTTTTCACTGCTACCAAAGACCTTATAGAAGGAACACCAAGTTCTTCTTTATAAGTCATCTCCCACACGCTTAACTTTCAAAAGACATATCGTGGGGACATAATGCATCACGACATTTTGCTCTCCAGATCCATCCCCGTGTGCAAATGTAGACATAGCATCTCACAGGCAGGGTCCATTCTGTTAGTACTGTACAGTCAACGCCCTGAAGGGATTACTACCTCCTCTTTCATAATTTGATCAGATGAATAATTTAAAATTTCTGAATTACTTATATTTGGGTACCATAAAGTATTAACAAGGCAGGGGAACGAAAAGGCACTGGCCAAGAAAACTCTAAGAAAACAACAGACCAAATGACTACAACAGTAACTATAAGCTGTCAGCAATGGTGTTCATACTCACTTGCTAACAAGAAGCTTACAGCCAGAAAACAAAAATGGTGTCTCTTTTTATCAGATAGAAATTCTAAAAAGAAATAACTGAGCATGTATTTTGAAAGATTCATTCAACGAAAAATTAAATCTCTTCTGAAAAACAACAGATCCAACTGACATATGATTCTGGCTAGACTGACATGCACTAAGTCCAAAATATTATTTATTTTTAGTTTGGTGGGTCTGACTCTTGTCAAGCATTTGGCTATTTACAATTAGGTTTGGCTTCTCAGGCAAAGCAGCAATTGGCATGATGTTCACACTATTTATGCTTTAAATTGGTAAGATTAAGAGCCAATTCCTAGAACCTGCATGTCAAAATACATCAACAGGAAGACTCTTGTTCAGAAGCATTCAACTCTCTCACATCTAACTGCTTGGTCTTTGCCACAGTTTGCATCCTGATGGATTGGAATGAAATTTATCTAGGTTTTCTAGGAAGATTTTTCTCCTTGTTTTGATAAGGTAAGAGTTTCTCCTTGAAAAAAATAGTGGTCACCAGATGTTTAAAATTTTTGTTTTGAATACTGCTGCTGACCTATCATTCCAACTCTGGAATTAACATGTCTTTGCTCTGTTGGCTAGTACACCTCCAGTTTATCTGTAAACAACCACATAGATAATGAGCTGTGTGCTACTTCATATATTTTTTTTGGTACCAGGACAGTTTTTCATCTGAAGAACTCCATTTAAAGCTCTTACATATCCTTCATTTGCTCTTATTGCCTCAGTAAGATCCCTTGCATAGAATCACAATGTTTGAAGAGGCTGCTATCATTTGCTCCCTGGTGTCACTGAACTAACTGAAAGTTTATAAAACTTAGAAAAATCCCTTCATATTTTTCATAAAACATTTTGGGTTACTCTGTACATCTGAGCATAAATTTGTGCAGTATTTTCTCTGGCTGCTTACAGGAAGGGAATAGGAAACGGTTAATCCTTTTCTATCTCACAAAGTGGGACAATAATAAAAATATCTGGATTGTGGGAAAAGCTTGTTACCTGACTTCAAAAATGTGAAAGAACACTTCTCTAGTCTTTCTGGCCAGGCTAGCCAGCACCTATAAAAAGTACCTTAAAATACACCTAGTATCATTAGGCTTATTTACACCACTCTTAGTACAAACTGCAATACTAAGGGTTCCTTTTCCTCTCTGGCAACCTGAAGCTTGCATGACTTGCCTGTAAAGAGACTGCAAGACACTGTGCAGACTCATTCCTTTGGTGATTTGTCACTGAAGAAGGGAGTTGGAAGATATAGCAGAGTAGCTACTGCACAAAAAAATATTAACCTTACTGTATTTGTGTTAAGTAAGGGACATGCACAAATAAATACATTATTTCCTGAAAATAAGTGCATGTACCATTCTCATAGTCTAATAACAAAGAGCTTATTTTTGACACAGATTTCTGCTTACTTCAACCACAATCTATTTGGAAAGCACACCAGCCAACTTGTTTAGAAGGTGCTTTGTTTTCAGTGGAACTTACTGCATTACTCACACTCAGCTGCAGTTCTTTTGGTTACAACTTCCTTTTGTTCTGCCGGAATGGATCAAGTCTTTTGAACTTGTAGGGAGACCATTATCAACATTAGGCAGAAGCTAAAGCAAGGGTTAGTCTTTTTTCCAAGGGGAAAATCCAGGTGAAAACTGCCTTTAATCACTCTTGTTTGAGTAAAAGAAGAATTTAACTGCCAATTAGTCATTTTAAGAGACAGTCTAAGACTCAGTCTTGCAGCACACAACATTGGATCGCATCTAAATTCAGCAAGTAATAAACATTATCCAGTTGTGGTTAAGGAAGGAAGTTACAGAGGAGAAACTACTTGGGTGCTGCCCACAAACAGCTTCAAAACTACTGGTATCTCCACTGAAAAAGATCAAACAATTGCACAGAAGTTTCTAAAATTCTGTCTGCCTACAGGTGTGCATCATATATTTGATGTCAGAAGATAATTCTTCCACAACCAGAGTCCCTCTTTCAGCTGAAACAAAATTATTATGACATTACCTGAATCAGAATTTGGAGGTGTAGAAGATCTACTAGATGAGGCAAATCTGCAACAGGCTGTAAAAAATTTCTGGATATGAAGAGACATAAGATTTCTCCAAGATTCATCAGAGTCATGAAGAAGGATATCGTGAATCAGGTATGGAAGCAAAGTTTGACACAAGTCTGTTTTCACCTAAAAAACAATGATGCACAGTAGCTGCTAAGAAAAACAACCGAAGGCCTTTCTCAGGTTATAACCAAACTGACAACTACTCAAACACGTAAGGCTTGAGAAACAACACGTAATATGAAAAATGTAAACCGCTCAAATAGGGCTATGCTGGCATTTCATTAAAGTAGTCATATAAAGTTCATCTATGTTTACAATTATCTCTCAAATTTTGTACTGCAAGGGTATGGGTATCTGCAATATCTGACTACGAAGGATCTTAATTACTGTTAAAAAAAGTAGTAACTTCATAGCAGAAATTACTATTTGCTATCAAGATAAGTAATCATATATTTTTGTGCATCACAACGCACATAGATATACATACATAATTTAGCTCACCTCACATAGCGGCTTCATTAACTGGAGAACTTCATTTTGCACACCTCCAGTGTCCAGTATGGAACTAGTTAGGCGCTTGATCCAGGTCTCATGACTCTCTCCCAGAGGAATCCACAGGTTTGTGTCATCCAAAGTTTCTAAACGAGCCTCTGTATCATTAGCAGGTACTACAAAAAACTAGGAGGAAAATACATATATTGGAAATATCAACAAATTCTATGACATTTTAAAAAACCATACTGCAATATGCACATTTAAACATACTAAATATTAACTGTGCTTTAATTGATTGAAAATATCAATTTTGTTCATGTAAATGTAAAGTTTTCCAAGGAAATCTGAAAGTACTAAAAATAAAATTTTACTGGCGATATCAACAAGGTCACATTAGACATCACACTTAGGTTACAAATCAAAAGTTTGAAAATTAGGAAATATCTAATTTATGGTTAATTATGCACCTTTTTTTCTGACCTATTTTTCCACTAAAATTTTGCATCAAATGATACTGGAATCCCGAGAAAAAATGTATTAGATTACCAAGTAGATAATCAAAAATTGTCTAATAATGGAAGTACACAGCTTTTTAACGTCAAATTGGTAATTTCCTATGTGAAAAAGCTGGAAATGCTGAAACAGAAAGGAGAAACAGATGTACAAAAGCAATCACATTTGCAATCAGACTGATGAAAAGTCGAAATTTTGCATTCAATGTCTATCTCAAAAATATTTCAAATTTACTTTTATAAAAATAAATATTTTAATGTTTTCTCTACCCCATGTGCCATATAAATATGGTATATCAGAAGGAGTACCTTTTTCCTAGACATTCTGAAAGGCTGTAGATAGATTAACATGGGATCAGCTTTATTTTTATAAACTTCCCAAAATTCACTGCCAGACTTGGTGGCTAATATGTTTTTCAAACAGGAAACAGCAGCAGCTCTAACATCAATACTGAAGGAATAACATACACAACAGCATTATTATTAATTTCATTCAGATATTTTCAAAATCACCTTTATAAACATACAAGACAAATAATTCCACAATCTAACACTGTGTGCATCAAATCAGAAAATTTTGGACTAGGATATGCCACTGCATATTTTGTTATAAAGCAAAGCCTCAGTATTTATTCCACAGCACTGCCATCCTCTACAGCACAGAAGAGATTCTCTGGCTCAAGTCCAACTAGATAATTTCTAGAAATCATCTAAATCTGACTGGATAAGTAATCTGAGCCTTGAAGAAGCACATGGTTGGACATTAACAGGTGTTAGTAACGCTTTCAGAGTGTTAATTTGAGGTGATTTAAACAAGGTACAACGTAATGGTTCCTATTAAGCTTTAAACTAAATAAATTAAATAAAAAAGTATACTCACCAATTATCTGTTAAAGCAATATTTATTTGAGTTAACATTATGAAGACCCACTGAAGTTTTCTATCTCCAAGCAAGTCCGCTGCTTTAGAATCCAGTGCATTTTCAGCACGCTGAAGAGCTATGGTGGAAAAATCCATGGGACCAATTTCTCCCAAGCAACTTCCAACAGCCTCTGTAAATGCAGGTAATTTTATAGTCTTATGCACAATAAAACAAAGTCTCACCCTAAGAAGTTGCAATTAATATAAACTACTTTTAGAACTGAGCTTACTATGGGGTAAAAAGCTGCAAACATTTATAAATAATCACTTGAGGAGCTTTACGATTAAAATTACATGTATACAAATTTTGCAGCTTAAGACTCATAAATAATACAGTTATGCTTTCTAACTCAATTTCTCAGGAGTGCCTATGACTCTGGATTTTGCAGTTTAAATCAGATACGGATTTTATTTTTGCGTGTGTCAAAAACAGGTAGTGCAAAAGGTCAGAATCACAGCCACTAAGACACACTCATTTTCATTCCCTAAGGGCATGGTAAATAAAAACACTAGCCTGTAAACTCAATAAGAATTAACCTACATTTCACATAAAATGCTGTATCAATGTGTTCCTCAATTGCTTTCCAGACAAAATATTTTTTATAAAAACACATGACTACATACAAGAAAAAACAAAACAAAATCGACCTTGAAAACAGTTTTAAAAGAGAGATGTTAACATTTGTCAGAAAGAAACCAAAAACTATTTCCCTGCTCTTTCCTTCATACTCCACACGTGTCTTGAAAATATTTCTCTACAATATTGTTTTAACCACCAGAGCAAATAAAGAATGGGCTGAAGATATACAGGTTGTGTCCTGAACTAAATTTAACAAATCATCTATGGAAAGACAATGCAGAAAAGGCTGAAACTTACAGCTTGCATAGGTGCTGAAGAATGTATCGTATTGAAGTCAATGTGAGCTTCAATTGCTCAACATTTTTAACTTTCACTTATTAGTCTTTTAGACAAAAAATATATGAAAGCAAATGTTCTCATTACTTGTGTTTCTGCCTAGTTTATACATCTAATTTCAGTAATCACCACCTGCATGGAAGTACTCCCCACCCAAGGAAGAGGGAATTTGGATTTTAGTTTTGGTGCTTTAATCAGGTGCTCAGTGTAAATGGTGATAATAATTTTAATAATAAAGAGGAGGCTTTAAGATGGAGAACAACTATTTTAATTTCCATTAAGACATGCCTTTCAAATTTTCAGGTAAGTTCTCTTTAATTTTTTTTACTATTTTTCAACCTGATAAAGTGATCCATATAACAGCGGATGACTCTTTATTGAGTACAGAAGAGACCAGGGTCTAAATTGATGACAATTTAAGTTATTAGTCAAAGCTGTAAAATACAGTGACTGAAAAGAAGACGTATCACCCATTTTAACATTCCTGATGGCTACCTCTGGCAGCAAATGCAAAATAAGAGAGGGAAGTAACATTGAGAACGGCCACAGTTTCAACCTAGGGTTTGCAGTGACAGTCCAAGGGTGCCTGGGGGACTAATTAACTTACCCAGTACTGCTTTTTCACCTGTATGGTTAACTGCCATCTTGGACAGCTGCAGTAAACTCACCACCAATTTCACTACTACAGAATCTTCTGGCTTTTCTATCATTCAGAAAGAAAAATAAACCCCAAAAATATCACTGTGTATTTGTAATGTGAACATATTAGAAGAAAACACTGCTTTAGTATCTTTTATCTACAAATGTCACCATGCATTATTGATGTTGAAGCAAGTTGGTTAAACAGTACATAAAAAAATTATTCATTTTTCTTATTCATCATGTCTTGAAAAAATTTCTATGCATTTGACTATGCCAAAACTAGAACAGACAAAGGCTATTATTTTCAGTGTTTTGATGAAGAAATTATAATTAAATATATGAAAAATTAGCGTAAGTTAGTATGAGAATGTTATTTGAAACAGCGAAGTCATACTATGTGACTCCACTGACAGCACTTAAGCTAATATCACTGTTCTAAATCAAGGATTTGGATAAGGCTTTCTGCCAGGAATTTCATAGAATCTGACTAGCTTTTAGTTGCCTAATTAACTTTGTCAAATTATAAACTCTTGAGATGGATATTTCCTTACATATTTGCTGCCTGCCTGAGGTCTTATTTTAAAACAAACATTAAAAAAACCAGTAGTTTTGCTGTTTCCAGGAACAAGGTCTAGGAAAAAAATATTCTGATTTGCCAATGCAAAAAAAATAAAAGCATTATTTTCTTTAAAACCCTGTTGATTGGAATGGAAACCTGGAATCAGGCTTTATGCTTGCTGACATTTCTACAAAAATGAATACACATGTGGCTAAGCTGCAATAGTTCTTTCTTAAATGTTATCTTTCAGCATACAGTTTTATAGCCTTTATCAATACCTGCTTTTTACTTCTTTTTAACACCTAAAATAATAACAACAATAATAATAATAATAGTAATATTTGTAAGTGCTTAATAGACTTTTAGTATAAGGCAAAATGAAGGCAACAGGCCCATCAAGTCTGCTAATCTGTCTCCAACAGAGCAAAAGTTAAGTATTTCTTCTCAGGTTTTGTCAGTCAGCAGACTGGGGTTTTCTGAACAGATCTTCATACCTAATTATCTCTGAGATATGTCTAACCCCTTTTAAGGTCCGTTATGCTTCTGATCTCCACAATAAGTGGCAGTAAGTTCTATGCTGTATATATTTTGTTTGAAAAAAATACGTGGTTTCTCTTGAGTAACTGCTGCCAGATAATTTAATCTGTTCTTGTTAAAAGTGATAAGTGGTAAGTGCTCCCTACTCAGCTTCATCATACCATTCACCAGTTCATAGACCTCTCTGTATTCCTATTCAATCTCTTTTCCATGCCCACAAGGCTCTCCTTTTCAATCTCTTTTCCAAGTTCACAAGCCTCTCCTCTGATGAAGACACTAGCTTGTTGCCCTTTTACTAACTCTCTTTTCAAGCAGATTTTTGAGACTAAAATTGTAAATGATATTCAGGATGTGGAGGCATAATGCCCCATGGCATTATGACAGACTGCTATTCTCCAAATTTTATCTTGCACTTATTTACAATGAATTACATCAGCTCTTTTTATCTTCCCGTCATGCACACAAGCTGATGACTTCATGTAGAGGAGAAAAGCAAAACGGTCTGGCACGAGCATCTGAAAACCAGAACAGGAAGGAACTGGGTCTGGACTGAGGGCTGAAACAGAATGCTGGCATGTGGCAAGGTTCAACTTAAAAACTTCTGTGAGCTTTACCTTCTAACATACTATGCCTTAACAAAATCTAGCTTCATTACATTTAAATGAGTAGGGAGCTTTGTATAAAAGAAAACTCATTAAGCAGCCATAAAGCAATATATTATACGTTATCCTGGTCATTCACAATCATAAATGCCCCATGCCAAGAGCTGGAAGGGCATTTTATACTCTCTGCCATATAACACCTCATATAATACTCATAATACACTCTGCTAAAAATACTTCAGATTTTGCATGAATTATAAATGCCATTCTACTCTGCATGTGAAATTGTAATAAGGTTACATTATTAAACGTACAAAACCAAGACACAAAATAAAACATTCAATGTCAAATTAGAATAGAGTTACATCGCTACACTCCTAAAACCAGATAAAAAAGAAATAAATATGCAATTTGCTGTCAGTACCCTGGAAATTTTTCAGCAGATCCTTCATCTGATCTTTGTATTGTTCCAACTGTTTGCGTAAATAATACAGTCCTTCCAGTCGTGTTAAGGGCAGTGAATCACAAACACCAACTGAGAGAAAGTGATTAATTTCCTGCAAAACAAAATTTGTATTAAGCTCATATATCATACAAATAAAGGCTTCTAGTAAAGAAGTGGCTCTCAGCAGTCCACAATGTGGATATTAATAGATGCAAAATAAGAATGGAGACCTACAAGTATCTCAGTGTCTGAAACTGGCAATAAAAAGAATCCACATGTCTAATCTAAATCTTTCTCAACTATACCTACAGCTAGAAAATTGTTTTTCTTTGGAAAGTTTGCATTACAAAAACACTATGCCGTGAGATATATTTTAAAATGTAATTACCTCCAAAAGAGAATATGGTCCTTCACTGTACTTTATTTTCTGTTGAGTAGCTCGCAAATCTTTAAAAGCAGGATATTCAGGAAAAGGATCTAAGCATTTGATTGCTTGGTACAGATTTTCACTACCCTTATTATCTATCACCAGATACTTCAACAAGCCTAGGACCTGAACATAAAAAGCAAATGGAAAACAAAGAAGACAGAGAAACATTTTTGAGCCATATTTCTTATTCAGGTTATAAAGTTTGTATTTCTCCAAGTTCCATTAAACTGAGAACTCTATTAAAAATTGTAAGATCATTTATTTACACTATTAAAAAATATAAAATATATAATAGAGGCTTGGGGAAATCACAGATATATTCTAAAATGGTGAGGCGTTTTTGCTACTCCCCTTCCAAACAGTAATCAAAGCTTTTATTATCACAGCCTGCAGTTTTATCCTGTCTTTTGCTGAAGCTGATTTCAAATATTGTCCAATACAATCATTATAATATTGGCAATGATTTAGCAACACACTGCACCCAAGAAGTCCTTCTAACGTTATTAGAACTTTATTATTCTTACTAACAAAGTGCCGGTATTTTGAAATCCAGACAAATGCCTAAGTATCATAATTTGCTGCCCAAATCACTGAACTCTGGCAGAATTCAGTTTATAACAGATCTACAACTTGAATAAATGCTTGTTAATGGGGTACCATACTTTCTTTGCAAAAACACTTCTTTTATGCTTTACTTACAGATCAATGCAACTGGATATTCAATCCAGGCAGCTTTGAGGAGTCTACAATCTAAATTATGAAGTTTTTATTTGGAGACTTTTATTTACCAAAAAATGATTAACTAGCCTCCATTCAATGCTAGAAGAAAAAGAGAAGAAACTGAAAAGTGATCACTAGAGGAAGGACTTCCCTGCAGGAGAATGATATGAGAAGGTTTCATATTTGATATTGGTTCCAATTCAGAGAAATTTCTGCCCTCCCCACTTTGTTTCTGCCCAGGGATGCCCTGACACGTTGCCTTCGCAGTTGTGCATGTACAACTGTTTGCACAGACATATTATAAATTATGGTAATTAAGCTAGGAAACAAATTGCCAAGTTATTTTCAGCTGGATCAGCACAGCCCTCCCGCTGAACTGAAATACTAGGAGGAGAACAATATAGGGCTACACTGCAACCACAAAGGTGTGTATGGTACCGTGGGATCAGATTAAGCAGCAGACAACCATGAGGACTGAAGTGCAACAGGCATACTCTTCTCACCTTCAGCGACTAATTACAAGTCTCTGAATCTAAGTATAATTCCACCCCCCAGCAAAATGTACATACATACCATCACCAGAAGGAAAACAAGGCTTGTCACACAACATAAACTGCTTCGTTTCCCTTTTAAGGTCTACATGCTACATTTATTTTTAATGATAATTTGTTAAATAAGTAGCTGAACTACTGAAATCTGTTCTTTGCACGTATTTCCTCTTTGTCCTTTAGACACCTTCCCCTTCCAAAGGTCTTAATTGTATTTCCTGTGAAATCATCCACAGAGCTCTGTAGGTAACTGCTTGGCTACTCAATGTGCTTGTACCAATTAGCTTGCCATCACCAGTAGTTTAGCAATGCCTATGTTCTCTCTATATTTTTCTTAGTGGTACCACTGATTTGGTGTCTCTACTCAACTAAGGCAACAATTTTTCTGAAGCTTACCCTGAAGGTTTTAAACCTCTTTCAGATTTGGCCGAAAAAGACATACAGATTCAAAGCAGACATAAAATACATTATAACAGCATTACAGCTCTTTAAGAAATCTGATTTTTTATAGACTAAGTAAATAGAGAATTGGAAAGTGAGACAGTAATCTCAGCAATTATGACACAAATACATCTCAATCACTGTTCAAAGCCATAGGAATTACATACAGAACACAATATTTGTCAAAATAGAAGTACCAAAAGTAAAGACACTGTTATTTAAAAAATTAAAGGTATAGTGTTACATCGCAAATAAGATTGGTTATGTAAATCTACAAAGCATTAAAAAAAGGAATTAAAATTGAACATGAGTATAGATATAGTTTTAATGACAGTGAACATGAACTGAAAAGCTAACAGATGAGGAATAAGTAGCAACTCAAAACTACCTGTTCCCGAATCTCAGGTTGGTCCATGGCAAGAGGTATGAGGGTTCCTACAATAACATGAAGGTGGCTCTCTAGAGCATCATTGCAACACGTAACTGCTGTGTGGCAAACATGATGAAGAAGATCACAACAGAGTGAAAAGCTGCGCATGGATATTTCTCTGATAATAACAGGTCTGTCACATGAGACAAAAAATTTAAATTAGAGAAATACAAATTGTAATTTTCTCAAGTATTAACCTATTATACAACAGGGAAGAATAGGGGAAAAGGGGAAATATAAATAAACTTTATAGGAGGAACTGATTTTAAATTTTAAAACATATCAACTCAATTAACTCTGTGGATTTAGCTCAGGAGACAGAGGAGAACTAAAACACACAGAATTTCATTGGTCACTTTAAAAAAAGGAGTAAAAAACTTGAAGAAAAATATATTCCAAAAAGGAAAAAAAAAATGAAACCCAACCCAAAAAGGCTTTTAGATTACTGTTTGTCAGAACAATGTTGACAGAAACAGAACAAAGTGGAAAATATGCTCTCTCAACCCTCCTCTCTCTCACATAACTGTTAGTTTTTAAAAAAAAAAAAATATTTAGGTTACAAAGAACACCTGGGGATTATCTAGTCCAGCTTCCTGCCTGAAGCAGGTTCACCTTCAAAGTCAGATCAGGTTCTCAGGGTTTTGTTGAGCTGAATTCTGACACATTCCTTGGATGGAGAATCAATAGCCTCTCTGAGCAACCTGGTCCAGTATTTGACTATTCTCACTGCAAAATTCTTTTCCCATATTGCAACTTGGTGGGTGCTACCTCTTGTCCTTTCACCATGCACTTATAGGAAAAATCTGGCTCTACCTTCTCTATAATGTATCTTCTCTTCCAGAAACTGAAGAACAGAAACTAGATCAACTCCGCTCACCCCTTGGGGTCTTCCACTCAACCCATCCCAGTTTGTCATTATCTCTCATGTCCTGGCTGGACAAATTTCAATTATTTCTACAAATGAATTAACATCTACTAGTGATACTGAAATGCAATGTTACAAGAACAAGGGAGCACAGACAGGAAGAATAAGATAGAATTACCATATTTACCTGCTATTGATGTGGTGAATCAGGGTGTAAATTACATCTCGGAGGACAAAAGCCCACGCTCCTCCTAAACCATCTTTTATCTCTTTAAGTAACAGACTAACAAACAAGTGATAAATTATAAGTACTCTGTGTTTCTTGTAAATGTTGTTTGTATCTGATGCATGCTTACAAAGGGCTAGAAGAATTTTCTGGAATGAATCCTAAAAATGAATAAACTATGAGTAAAAAAAAAAATTCATAATGCCAACACTGATATACTTTATATCAAGAAAAAAACTTAAGCAATAGAGATTTATTTTTTTAAAGAACATGGACAAAAAGGCTTTATTATTTTTACTGCTTTAAACAAACAAAAGACCTCCACAGAAACCAATTCTCCAAGCAGGACTATAAGCCCCATACCTCCTGATTTTCCTTTTTCTTCCTCTCCCCCCCCCCCCTCCCCCCCCATGAAAGGTTATGTACATTTTTCAGAAAACAAAACAGTTATGGCAGTTTTCACCAACAGGAAAAACATCAAATAAAAAATATTAAAACATTGAGTAGTGGTTCAATCTATATTCTTTGAAACATAAAGTTCATAAGTACAAAATGTATTACTTCATACAATAGATCAATAGAGATCACAACTGTTAAAACCATTAACGTAAAAAAAAAAGTAACAATCTTAAAGTACTAGGCAGGCTGTGTTACATTTTAAAGAATTTATTCCACTGGCTGGCAATATTAACTTTTACACTCAAAAGATTTAGACAATCATGGTCCAGAAGAAATTTTTTCTTATTTTTAGATTGTTTATGGATAGGCAAAGGAAGCTGTTGATAACATATGCAATAAAATAGCATAAATTTTGGAAATATACATTTCTAAGGAATGATATTACAAGACAGTAAAATGTTTATGATGTATTGCAAGGGCTGCATGATTGTATATGTCTTCATATTTGCCTTTAACAACTGAAAATCAAATGTCTAAAAATATCACAGACTATAAAATTTCACACTGTAAGGGAAACTAATATCTTAATTGTAGATAGTATTTAGATAAAATTGTCCAAATGTAATTATTTTAGAACGTTCTTCAGACATATGCCAAAGAAATAAATTGCATCTAAATTGTGTCTGGTACACACAGATTTCTCCAACCTTTCAAAATAATCCTATTTATATATTATTTTATATGTATTATATAATGCATGTAATAGTTCAATCCTGTAATTTTTGTAAGGTTACTGTCTCCCTGAACTTAGGACTTCTTCCATCTCAGAAGGCAAACAAAAGAACAGGAAGGTTTCTAAGGCTGTATTTTTCCCTCACATATACATGATGAAAATGTCTAATTAAACCAAAATGTACCCATAAAAGAAATTTTATATTCTACAGAAAATCATCACTACATACTTACAGGGCTTTTAGAAAGAACTGCTACAAGACTCTTTAATTTGCTTTTATGACAGTTGCTAATATAGTCCAAGGTGGCCTTAATCACATAAGATGGAAAATGAGGAGGATTAGGAGCAGGATCCAGTTCCCTAAATGAATAAAAAAAGATTATTTTTTTTTTTCCCAAAATCAAACCCCATGTATTAAATAAAACAAGGCTCACTGAATAAACACGTAACTTCTAAGAAATCTTTTCTGCTTTCAGTAAGAAGCACCAAAAGCATCCAGCAGAGTGACAAATATCTTATTTTTAGCTGTCTGTTGTCCCTCTATGGCAGCTTTCTATGTTGTACTTTCTTAACATTCTTTTATTATTTTTTGAAGGATCATAATGCTAAAAGCCCACACATTTGTCTCATCTACGGTATTTCGTAGGAAAATGTGATTGCAAGTCATGGGTAAAGCTTCTGCATTTTGTAATTATGGAAATAATTTCGCTGAGAAAAAAGTAATCATGAATATTCCCATTATTAAAAGAATAATAATCAACTCTTCTGGGACCTCAAAAAGAAATCCATAATGATAGTAACAAAACAGCAAAATCTAATTTCATCAACCTAATTTCATCAATCTTACCCTTCCCTTCTTAGAAAGAAAAACTTTGGTTACAAGCAGACACCAGTCTGTTAATAAACTCACTGAAACCAATTTCTTTTATAAGGTTCTGAAATCCTCAGCCATTTAACTTTTGGCAGTTTTTCACAGAAATGCTTTGGTTTCTTTCAACTTTATATTTCTACAATAAAAATATCTTCTTCAGAAAGTGGAATGCTTTTCCAAATAGTTTGTATCTTAACAGAAAAATCTGGAAAATTATTTCCAGATATAACTATGCAAATAGTGATATTTTTAGGACAACAACAAAGATTGAAAAGCTCATAAAAATGAATGTATTTATGGCATTAGAATATTTCTATTAATTAGAAATTCATTTATTTCACATTGCTTAAGCAATCTCCTTACCAAAGGCAAGAGCTGCGACTACAAGAACTTGTTAAGAAACATTTCACTTCTCAGTGACTTCTAAACACCTTTAAAAGAATCACTTTAATTTAGACATTAAAACCTGACCAATTTTACAGAGAAGGCAGTCCATCCAAATTTGAACTAATCTAAATTGGCATTGCCTTAGTCCAGCTCAGCAACATACAACGGTGTTCTCTTGCCCACCCATTCATTCTTTCCATCAACTGAAATATTACAGAGGTTCTGCTTACTGATACTGGTGAATAACTATGTGAGAAAGAATGCCTATGAGACATCATTACTAATGACAATAAAATCCTTTAATTCTAAACTTAAAGGTCACCTCTCCTTATGCCTGAAGGGCACATTTTAATGCACAATGTTATACAAACACACTCATCATTTAGAAAATCTGCAAAACTTACCTTATATATTTACTTAGATGAGCTCCATCTTCTACCGTGATATCACGTGGTTCATGTAAGGTCATCAACAGTTCAACCACAATCTCTGGTAAGTTATTATGAGATAAATTGTCAATTTGCTAGAAGAAGAAAAATTGTGTTTGAATAAGAAAAAAATATTTTAACTAGAATAATCTAACATTTCTTTTCCTTCTGAGAAAACTAATTTTTTCCTGTCTGGATTCTCTATTTTTTCAATTATCCATGACATAAAATTCATTCAGAAATTAAGCCTGGTTAAGTCTTATCTATGGCAGTCACAGGTAGAACAATTTGCTTTCCTACAGTATCTGGAAAAAAGAATTACATTTCATTTTACCACTAGTTCTGAATATAGAGTCTGCCTCTGGAGAAGATGGCTCTCGTAAAGCATTAACAAAATATTTTAAGAGAAAAACATGACTTAAACAGATAAATGACAAGGAAACTGAATGGTAAAGGAAAATGAATGGTAAAAAAAATTTTATTACATTCTGAGAAAAATTATACTTAAAGTCAACTGTCTGCCTGAAAGTTTCTATTGAATAGCTACTTGAAAACCTTGGCATAAAAATTTGGCTAGTTTGGCTTTATTAAAATAATAATTTTTGTATCTATAAAGTTGTTCTATTTACAGTTTTACAGAATATATGGAAGTTTCTTTCAGGTCTGTTAAATGCCATAGAACTAAATTTAAAACAGATACCTGTTTTCCTAAGCAGTTTTCATCTTTAAGCATGTCGTAGACTTTAGAAGCTGTATGTCTTTGCTCTGCTACTTCATTCTTTCCATGGCTTTGATAAGCAAAATATGGGAGGATATTCACAAGTATCTTTGGAAAACAGTCGGCTAGAACCTGCCTCCAGTCTTTTTCAATCTTGTTGGAAAGTGATTTCACATCTTCAAATTGACTTCTAATCACCAGGTGTGGAACCAAAACTTTATAACAAGACCTATGCATAGTAAATACATTTCCACAATGTCCTTGAATTGGATTTTTAAAAAAATCTCAAGCATAATATAGCAAATACTATTCCTCTACCACATAAGTAAAATTGTAATTATCGTTTAGCTACTGCTATACAAAAAAAATCTTGCCAGCATAAATATAACATACAAGATACTTGGAAAACATTTTAAAAGCTCTCAATATGTTATCTTACAACAAAATCCTGATGCACTACATTTAGGAATTTGAAACCCTGTGTCATAATTGCAAATAAATCTAAACAAGTTGTTTTCA
Organism: Strix aluco; assembly: GCF_031877795.1. Taxonomy (NCBI): domain Eukaryota; kingdom Metazoa; phylum Chordata; class Aves; order Strigiformes; family Strigidae; genus Strix; species Strix aluco. The sequence goes on from NC_133932.1 coordinate 120,115,984, forward strand.
TACAGCAAACTAACCTGTAGAATTCCTCAAGGCTAGTATAGTTCAGAAGAACATAAGGAAAAGCAGACAGGCTATATCCACTGTCGTTTATTTTCAGCCACTCCATCACCAAGTAGTCTAAATGTGATGTCATAAAGTCTTCTATACTTTTATAGCCAAAAATGTCAGATACTTTTTTCAAAACCTGTGCATGAAATAAGATTGCAGAAATAGCATGCAGAGTACAAGACGCTATGTCAAACTGATGGTACTACATCTTCGTGTCGTCTCCCCTACCTTTTAATGAATATTTGTATAACTCAGCTCCTATTTAAGTAATTTTTTTATTATTTGTATTGCCAGATCTCGAAAGAGTGCAGTCAAGGAACTACAACTACGCCATATGAGGTGGTATGCAAGAAAGGACAGCCAGTACACATTTCGCGGGGTAGAGACTGTGTGTAACAACAAGAGGCAATGAATAGAAAGAAAGGATAAAAAGGAGAGAAGACACACACTAAAAAAAATGACTGGCATGAAAGGCTGCAGTATGCCCTTGTGAACTTCAAAGTAAGAGTCCACAAGACACATACCATCTTCCAATACTCTGCATTTATTTCACGTATTTTCCACATTGGAAAACTCACTTTACTTCCACTGGGTAGAAAGGTTTTTTTAAATGAGATCTGCAGACTTCAATGTATAAAAATCTATTTTTATTTCAAATCTGTCTTTTAACATACAAGATTTACCATGAAAATTGCCTTTTATGATGTCATTATTTCTATGTAGGTCATTAAATATAATTACAAATTCATTCAGATATTTAAGTCCCACATTAGTCACGCTTTTAGAAAATTTAACAACTTTCAGTACTGACAAAAGCATTTTGTACCGTTCCAATTTTAACCTAACCTTAATTTATAACCTAAATATAAAATGGAATTTTATACTTGCCTTTTTCACAAGGTGAGGTTCTAATCCATTCTCTTTCACAGACTGGCAAATAGCAAACAAAGCTTGCTTTTCACAGACCGGACTGCAGCACAGAACCATGGTTATAAGCATCAGCAAAACCGCTTTTCCATTACACTGTTTGTCCAAAAGATCTTCAGGGCTTGCATGATCCCTGACCTTCAATAAGAAATAATGAAGAACTCACACAAATATTCTGTTAAAGCAATCTCCTAATTAATAAATGAGCATAAATAACTTAAAATTAAGGGCACTGGCATAAATATTGCTGAAAATCTTGCTTTGGTTGCTTAAAAATTACTGTCCCCAACTGTCTGCTCCACTCCTCAACCAGAGTTGCTTCCTCCAGCATGCCAGCCCACACGCCGGTACCTCATACACTCCAGTTCATGTTATAGTATCAGCAGTTTAAACAAAGGTAACACACTTAACAGAGAAATGATGGAGGCATTGACAAGACAACTCTCCTTTTTGCTCCTCCCTGATGCATACAGGAAAGAACTACCTTGTAATTCAAATGCAGTCCTTCCCCTATTAAGGCATGGTGTTGACAAGTGATGAATATTGAATAAAAGTAACAAGAAACTGCAATGAACGGGCAGAAGCTAATAGACAACAGCAAGCTGAGGTGACAGAACAGGGAGCCAAGGCAACAGAGAAATAAGATCAGACAACACAGAGCTGGAGGTGACAGTACAGAGAGATGAAATGACATGACATGAGAGATGAGGCCTCAGCAGCGAGCCCAAGGTACAAGACAGCAGGTAAAGGGAACAGAGAGAAAATGCTGCAGGAAGATGACATGATGATAGTGTGACAGGAAAAAAAAAAAGGAAAGTGTAGATGATGTAGATGACTTAGCATGGTAGCAAGGAAAGAGGAAAAGTGAAAGACATTAATAGAAAAATTAATAAAGAAATTCCACAGTAATATACACCATTGCATTTGCAGTCACTGCACTGAAGTAAAACTCTTCCTTCACTTGAAGCTTCTACTGAATAATTTAATGTTTTAAGCAAATTTTGGTTTTGTGAAAACCACTGCTCTAATACCACTGGAAACACAATCTTACTGAAATTTACAAATCTGGTTTTATACTATGTAAAAAAAAAAAATTGAATTTACATTGTATTTTATTCACTATTTATATGTTGTCTAGAATACTGAGGCTCCATTTTTCTTTGGTTCTTAAGTGTTACAGTACTGAAGCCCGCAACCACAAATAGTATGATACAGAAGAGTGGTCTGGAACATACAGTGAAAAAGTTTACAAACTACTTATGTGGGCAAAACGGTGACTGACTGGATGTGTAAGGAATTTCCTGACTACCACCTTGTTTCACCACCTCAGATTATCAGAAGTCCAGAAGAATTAATGTTCTTGGAAAACTAAACATGATCATTAAAAAATTTATCTTATTCATAAGATGAAAACTAAGAAAAACTAATGACTAGATGTTGGTACCAGATTTCTCATTCCTTCCTGAACTCTGAGATATGCATTCTCAAAAGCCTTTTGCTGGAGCTTCAAGGGAAGAGGTTTTGACATTCCAGAAGAATCTCTCTGTTTCACATCTTGAAACAAACTTCAAAAACAGAACAAGAATTATTAGCATAACATTTAATCTACAGAATTACGGCATATTGTGCGTGTCAAACAATAAGATTCTGATTTTCTGAGTATCATTTTCTTCTTAACTTTCTTGTACAGCAGTCTTTCCTTACTCTCCCTCAAACATTATCAATAACACCAAGAGTATCCTTTGGGGCAAAATGGTGGAGAATAGCTTGCAAACATATAGAAGTTTCCCAATCTCTGCCAATGCAGGAAGCCAAACTTCAGTTGTCCATCATAATGGAGCATTTCATGTCATGAAGTACTTTGGGAATATATTAATTCAACAGATATATATGTAAAAAGTTTCTCCAAGAATTTATTTTTTTGTAGATAAAGTCCCAGCCCACTTTGCTATTTGTAACAAAAATGGGAACACCACAGTAGATGGGACAAATGTTACTCTAGTCGTTTCAAAGTAACTATTAGCAGATACCTAAGAACGATCACCATGTGCTTGCCTTGTAGGAATAACAATTCCTTGAATATAATATTTGACCACAGGTGACCTAGACAGATCATGAGTTAGAAGTGGTGACTGTATTTAGTATCCTTCAATGATTTCTTCTTTCATGAATTTGTTGCTTTTTGAACCCCTGTAAACATCCAGACAGCTGAAGGTAGTATAGGGTAACACTCAGGATAACTTAATGTTGTACAAAGAAGTAAACCATATCTTCTTAGAATCTTGAACCTGTTAGCTTCACTTGATGTCCCCTAGTCTTTAAAGTGGAAAAAACTGCCAATCTTTAATTTGTTCCACTTCAGATTTTGTAGAGTTATACAATATACCTCCTGCAATTTAATTTTTTGTGCTGAAGGGCTCCAGTTTGTGTAACCAATAGCTGTTCATAAAGTGTTTTATACTTTTGAACATCTCTCTACTCCTATTCCAGTTCAATTACATCCTCTTTGATGTATGGAGAAAGAACTATATACAGTACTCAAAACACAAGACCCTTGAAAAAGTTTTGATTGTACACAATGTACCTAATCTATTTCTAGAGGATAAACAACTATTTCCTATTCAAGTTTTGTATAATAAATTCAGTGCAAAATTTGCCATCATATATCATTTTTTACATATATCTTGTTTCTCTCTCTCTCTCTCACATCACAGTATATTAAAATGTAGACAAAGTTTGAACACCTTATTGGTGGACTTTTATACTCCATCAAGATTAAAGCCCTGGAAGTACCGAAACAAGCATCTATACAGCAGCAGAAGTAACATCCAGTTAAGTGAAATTAAGCTTTATTCTTATAAACAGAAAAAATATCTACATTATCACCTGGTAATCGACTTTGCAGCAAAAATGCGAACTTGATGGTGACTATCTGCGAGAAAATGTGGGAAAGCATCACTCACAGGTAGATCTTCATTTATCACGTTGAGGATTGCCCACTTGCAATAAGGATCAGCCTGAAGAAAATTAACATTGTGGTTTAAAATTTACAGAAGACCTACAGTGGAATATACACTGATGTATGCAAAAGATCTTTAGATACTGTTTTTAAGTACATGTTAAGTATATACTTAACATGCTAACGAATGTCAGAAAATCCACGATTACCTCAAGCAGAGCCTTCATGCAGTTTAAAAGGGCCACTCTTACTGGTGCAGTGCATTTCCCTCCTTGAGCTAAATGCCTAAAATAAGGAAGATTTGAATAAACTAATAAGTTGCCAACAATTAGTTTCTGCTACTCATGGTTCATTCTTTTGTGCTCAACAGGCATGTTTGGGAGGATTTGACATTTTTAGTGATAATCTCCAATTGTAAACAATTCATTTTTGATTGCTGAAGCTATCACTTGTTATAATTACAGATGCAATCCAGAGCACAATCAGTCTTTGTTAATATACAACAATGTAGCATGTCATATAACATGACACAGAAAATCTGGAAAGTTAAATGCTGAATAAAGGTATCACAGAATACCAACAGCAAGACACACAACAGCACTGGTCTTCACACTGATAGCAAATTTAAAAATGTTATGCCTAACAGACTTCTGCATTAAATAGATAAAACATACCAAAAGGCTCCAACAACTGTCAAAAATTGTCCTTGGGCATGTCCTGTCTCTTCAGCAAGTGCGTTGGACTGGGCCAACGCTACTGCTATAGGAAGCAAATTATTTAGAATTACTTTACAAACTTCTTGATCTCGACGGTACAAAGAACACACAGCACTGTGAAAGAAAGAAAGACAAAATATCTTGAAACACTAAACAGCCCCCCAATCCTCTAGCTGTTGAACTGAAATAGCTCTAATAAATGCTGAATAGTTTCTCTCTTACGAAAGAGGCCTAAGAAGCATAAGAATGTCATCTTCAGGCAAGAGGTGTTCTTCAGTAGGGAGCTCCTTCAAAAGGACCAAGTACTGAGGAATAAAAAAAAAAAAAAGAACAAACCAAAATGGAAAATAATACTTAAGAAAATAAGTAGACAAAAAGAAAACCTATAACATTGTCACTAACTCTTACATGAAATCATGCAGCAAGGACACCTATTGTCAGCTCTTACATGTTAGACTCTTTTAATGCAAGGACTGTCACACAGTAATATGGCTCATAAAATTTTTAGTTTTGGCAGTCAAAAATACTTCCTTTGTAAACTAAAACACAGATATTATTCTACTACAGAGACCATTTACTAGCTATTTAACAAATAATTAATGATAAAGGCAAGATGTTTATACTTCCCAACTCTTTATTTTCTGGCTTACAACCTACAAATTCTAACTGCTCTTTCCCTGACCACAGCACACTTCAGGACACTAAAAGTAGCCATTTTAACATCTTCTCAGGGGACTAATGACAAGAGAAAGACAAGAATATACAATTGACAAGAATACACAAATTTAACAATAGTACAAATACAGAGGCGGGTCTGCTGTAAAAAAAGCTCACACTCACCATGTGCAGATGCAGTGGCTTAGCACTATCAAAGACACTGCCATCAGTAAGCATTAACAGCTTCCTCCGTATATCAGAGGCTCGGAAGCTCACTGTCTGAATTTGGACTGTAGTTACACAAATACATAAGAACCTCAGAATTTCAAGGAGAAGTAAATCCTGCTTTGTCAACTGTTCCTCAGCTAATGGGCTCAAAGCACCTGAAAATAAAATTTTCATGTAAGAAATGCTTCTCCAAAGACAACAAAAAAGTTGATAACATTTCAGGTCTTTACAAAACTAATTTTAGTTCTCAGAACAGATATGTGTACCAGCAACTTTTAATTTTACTTGTTATTAAGCAGCTACTGCATCAGTTAGAGCTTCTTGAGTGTGTGTCCCACTTCTACAGAGGCCCTCCAAAACAGAAGTTTTTAATTTTATGTGCCTATACATATGGCTGATTTCGCCATCAAGGTTACAATGAACTCAGCAGAACCATCTGCAGCTGTGTTCTTTTGTGTTAACTATAACTTCAGATATATTTTAAACTACGGATTCAAAGCTTCCCCAAAATTGAAATTATGACAATTACTACTATGTTAATATCCTCATTGAAATTTCTATTATAACCTAAATGAAATAGTTACAAATGCCATTTTCCTGTCACATTTAGAACTCTTGTAACTTTCTGCAATTGCAAACTTTACTTACTACAATTATTTATCGGATGGTTGGAGAAGATACTTCTACAGACAGTTATTCAACATGATGAGGAAAACAGACCACCTGCTGCTTGTAGCATTAACACCCTGATTTCCTTCTCATTCAATAATAAACAAAAGACATAGTTCCGATTAAAAACTAAGATACACACCATTTCAAGAAAGAATTTAAAACAAAAGAGAACATCAGTATTTGTAGCTCCTAACAGGAATAAACAGACAGATTAATGCTCCTGTCCCTCTGCATATCCTGTCCAGAGATATAAGAAAGCTGACCTTGTCAAGAAATTGCTGATCAGGAAAAGGAGAAAAGTTAAATAGGATTACTTTTAAGAAAATGAAGCACAGTCTAATGACAGAGACAGGTATCCTACAGACACACTTTCCAGTCTCTTCTTTGCCAAAACTTCTGCCTTTCAACAAATTAGCTAGCTTCTGTGCTTGCATTTTACTATTTCTAAAATAAAAAATAAAATTCTCCTTTCCAAATGAGCTAGCACACTTCATTAATATCTTTAAAACACTAATGAAGTACAAAGCAATTATTATTGTTTATAAAGTACCTGGTTCAACAATTACCTGCTTCAATTATTATTAATGCAGCACAATTTTGTATCTCACCGTCTTTCAAACAAAGAGCAATCTGTAAAAACAAACTTTTGCAAATAGTTTTGGACACAGAGAAGACTTACCTGTTACATTTTGCGTCTCACTGGATTCATTTGTATCACTGATGTCAGTCACTGAATGATCATCAAATAGATCATCAGATACCTGGTTATCTACTTCCATTATACTCTCTTCAGGATCATTCCCCATTAGATCTGCTTCTCCCAGTTCACTTGGTTTTCCAGTAAATGTCATCTGACAAAAACAGCACATTCCTTTAAAGCTGGCTTTACGGACAGGAGAAACACCGGGGCATAACACAAGGAAAGACATTACAGTTTTCCCGTGAACTAGAACGGGTGAAGACAATAAGAGCTACACTGAACTGATGAATTTCAACCTTCGTGATAAACCTGTCTTTTATATACGTGAATTGTTTGATTTGTATTATTCTCTTTAGAACACAAGCTTCCTAAGACAGATACCTGTGTTTAAGATGGTGCCAAGGACACTGTTAGTATTTGAAAAACAGTTCTCTCTACAAGACTCACAAACTTCTCGCTATACTTCATAATTACAGAGAAACGAAAGGAAGGCATATGACCTTTTTAAAGGCACACTAATTACTACTTTCCCTACCAGATGACAAGTTAATGGAAGGCAAGACTCTCAGCTTCTCCTCACCTGAAAAAACAAAGGATTTTGCCTACCTAGACCTGACAATGTACCAAAAAGAGAAGTTTTAAAGAGTTGTGCCAAACACAGTGATATGCCACCCTACTACTTTTCCCAGTGAGTCATTTACATTAGAAGATTTAATACCCATACAATAAACGCCTTTAAAGTGTTTTAAGGCACGTAAGTCCATCAAACTACAAAATAAAAAGAAGCTTTTAAAACTTTACAAGTGCATTAAAGTTAAATGTCATGCATTACAGAAATTCCTTCTGTGGCATAGAATCTGTATATACTTTTACTTTAATACAGTACTAAAAAATTCAAAAAATAACATAATTTGTTTTTTAATGTGAGCTGGCACACTAATTTCGATCAAATGTTATCCATCTGCTCTCACTTTTCCCCTACGTCTGTGTTCAAATGCTAGACAGAAATGTTTCCAGTTCAGAATTCTCTATAAAACTCAATGTATTTTGATTTATTTTTTCAGCAATTAAGTATCTCATTTGGTTTACCTCCAAATTACTATACGGTAAAAACAATCCTCTCATAGAAAAGCACTGCATTTAGAAACAGACAGAAAGTACTTACCAGATTTTTGCAAATATCTACGAGATCATTCATAAATTTTGATGTTAACAAACGCAGGAATATGTTAGACAGCATCTTACTAGCAGTATTCTGTAAGAAAGCAAGATGTACAGATAGGTTAATTTTTTTTTTGGGTACCATATGTATGATATTCAACTTTGTGATCTTATTAATGAAGAAATATAAATTCCTTTATAAAATTTACCTTGGTACAATTGCATAAACATTTTGTACACTGCATTATCAAAGTCCTCAGTGAGTTGATCTGGGCATCTTCATTTAGTTTGTTTTTAGACTGAGAAATGCTTTCTCCAGCATAATGAATGAGAGACTAGTAAAAATACAACACAGTTAAAATACATCAGTTAAATTCCTTTATACATTGACACATACACAGCACACACACAGGGACTAAAGGACGTGATTCTCATTCAAACTCACTTCATACATTCTCATTCGCACAGCTTTGATATTTATAGTGTGCATCAGTGAGTTTGGACTTTTTTTTCCCTTGGATTTTTGTTTCACTCATTCTGCTCCAGAAGTAACAAAAAGATGGCCTAGACCTGCCTGAAACATTGATATTTTCATCACAAAAGAAAAATACAGCATCTCTCCATAATATGTAAGTTTTGGGTTTCCATGTTTAAGCAAGAAACCACCTCAGATAGTAGTAGCAGTAGTAATAATAAATAATAGCTGCCTTCATACTGGTTTAAACCACTGAGTGATCTTAAGAAATTCCTGCATAAAAGACCTATAAATGAAAGGACTTGTTATCCTCTAAGAAGTCCTTTGTCCACATGTCCACGATGATTTTATTTTATTTAAAAGGGGTGACTCAGAAATATATCAATATTTAGAATACTCTCCACTGCAAAACTGATACATTGGTGTACTGACAGAATTTCAGTGACTCCTCTCTTTCAGCAGCAGCAACGTATTTAAACCTCTCTCAACTGACTTTTTTTTCAGCAGAAACCAGTGGAAATATTCATGCTCTGAAAATGTGTCAGTATGAATGGAATTTTACAAACTATTTTATATTTAATGGTTTATTTCACTTTTAACAGCTCCCAAATGCATTGCTGCTTACCCTGGCGTTCTGGAACAACTCTGATTTACAGGCATCCTCTTCTTTAAATATACCAGCGTAGTAATAGCAACCAAGAACACCAATCAAGAGACTGACACATCGGACAAGGTGTTCTGCAGCAACAACCTTAGACTAAATCAAATACACAGTATAAATACCAGTGGTTTACCATTAAACTTTTTCACCAAAATAAAGAATTCTTTAGAGTCTTTTTAAACACTCCTATATATAGATTTCACCAAAATTAATGAAGATTTGCATCTTAGTGTTTTGCACTGCAGCTGCCTCAGCTCCCTAACAAGTCCTTCTGGCTTTCCAAATTATAATATTCTCTGTATGTCCCATGGCCCTTATGCTTCCTTCCTTCACAATACTTTAAATTCTCCCTCTCCTTTAGATTCCATCACAGCAATACTTCCAGCTCTTCGCACATGCTCTATCTATTTTACCTCCTGCCAAAACAAGAGACAGTATGAGCTAGTTAGGAACTATATCACATTCCTACTGCTGTCTCCTCCGATCTTAGTAAATTCCCAAGTTGCTTCTTGGCAGCTACTATGTCAACAAACAAATGACACAGATGGTTGTAAATGCATGCAAGCTTACTGCAGGAGCATTTCAGAGATCCCTTTTTACCTGTCTAAATCATCTAGATCAAAGGAAGAGAAAGAGCAGACAAATAATTATTTGTCTTACTTTCTCAGGAAGGGAGACCAAAAAGGATTGCTATCACATTGTTGAAAAGCAGGTACTTATAAACAGAAGATGGGAAAACTTATGCATACATGCCACTGGTACAGGTGCAAAACCAGAGATAAATTTTATAGCTCCTAATTGCCAGTACCTTGTTTCAAATTTTGGTACTGCCTCTTTTGGCTCGCTAAATATTACAGGACCTTAGCAGTGAATTACAAAGAAGGCACACCACTATATTAAAATCAAAGTTAGCCTGCCAAAGGAACTGGAAGTTTAAAAAGCCTGCTGCTTATTTTTTTCACGAACTTTTTACCATTATGTGGTGGCTCTTCCTCTACAAGTCAAAATTTCTCTACAAAGAAGAGATTCTGTGGTGTTTCAACAAGGGGAAGACACAAATAGGATCACAGGATAGTCCAGGCTGGAAGGGACCTCAGTACGTCTCTGGTCCAACCTCGTGCTCACAGCAAGGTCACCTCTGAGGTCAGAACAGGCTACTCAAGGGTTGATCCAGTCAGGACTTGGAAACCTCCAAGGATGAAGACAGCACAACCTCTCAGGCAGGGCAACTTGTGGCACTGCCTGACTATCCTCACGTAGATAAAATTAGTCTTGTAGCCAGTGTGACCTTCTCTTGACTCTGCCTGCTGACTCTCATCTTCCTGCAATACACCACTGTGAATAGCATGGCTCTGTCTTCTAGACAATCTTATATGCACTGGCAGGTTCCCCCAAAGCCTGTTAGGTCCCCCCAGATCCATCTTTCCTCCAGGCTGAACAAGCCCAGTTTCCTTTGCGTCTCCTCTCAGGTCAAGTGCTGGAGCCCCCACCATCTCAGTGGGCTCCACTGAATGGACTAAATGTCTGTCTTGTACTGGGAGGCCCAAAACTGGATGCAGTATTTCAGATGGTATCTAAAGGTACTGAGTAGAGGGGGATAATCAGTTCCCTTGAGCACTGACTCTGCTCTTGTTAATACAGCCCGTATTTGCAGCTTTCTTTACAATTACTCCATTACACAGCTGCCTCTCTTCACAAAACCTAACTATTTGAGACCTCTGTGTCTCAGGCCATCTTGGCTGAAAGCTGGCAAGAGCTTAAAGCATTACAGCAGCACAGAAGTTGAAACAAACATCACAAAAAGCAGAGTAAGAGTGGTTTATGTGGCAGCTTTGCACGCACTTCCACTTCCGTGCAGCTTCTACGTATTCCCACATACTTATGAAAACCATGGATATTTTGCCAATGATGTAGAGAAAAACAGACTTCTATTTTGTATTATTGGATAGTTTTTCAAATGCTTGTGGTTCATTTTTAGCAGCAAAAGGAATGAAAATCTATATACTTTGCCTTGAAAATATATTGTTTTGGAGCACAAATACAAGGATGTAACAGTAATTTTTAACTTACCTTAGGAGCATAGCTGCTTAAAAGCTTTTCTGACATTGCTGAAAGACAATACTCCAGAGTTTCTCTAAGATTTTGGTTGATGGCAAGTCTTGAACCAGTCACATTTTTATCTGCAACGTTTACTGCAAAGTTAGTGAAAATATCCATTTCATCAAATGTTGTCTGCAGATACAGCTCTTCAACATCAGAGAAATTGTTTTCTTCTTTCCCTTGCAAGTGTTGCACACTGGAAGAAGAGACATCATTTTTACTTGAGCAGCCAGTATACAAAAAAGTCTTTGAAACTAGTATATAAATATATAAAACTATTATATAAATACAAGAAATAAACAAAAGCAAAATAAAATATTTTATCTTTTTGTGCTTCCAAACTCTGGTTGATCTTTAATTTCTAAACTGACTTTCATTGTGGAATGGATACCACCATTTTAGCTCTGTCTGAAGAAACTCCAGGGAAAAACGAAGCCTGCACGTAGATCATACGTTCTACCGTAGTTCATATAGCAGCATCTGTTTTGTGTTAAGATGGCTGACCTCAACCTACTGTACACAATTGGAGCAGAAATTCACAAAACCCCTGAAACTAGTATTTCTAACTTCTAGTAGGAAAGTTCTATCTTCCATCAGAACAAGTTATACACAGTTTCATTATGAGGAAACTGGATATAGTCCAAGCCTGAACATATGCAGCAGTGAAAGATGCCACACCATTCACAGAATGACTCTGACAGACCCAAGTAACATGTGGCTGAGGCCACAAATACAGGTGGAGTGGCATGAGGATATATGGACAGTAAGCATCTAGCCAACTTTTTACTTAACATCTATCTTCAAGAAAACTCTTAAGATATATGCTTCCTTTAGAATGAAAGGTAATGTTAAGAAGCATGAATGTGTATTTGTATAAAGTTACAAATTATTCAAAAAATACAATTACAATGAGTTAAAAATACCTAATGTACATACGGATAAATAACCAAATATTTAGCTGCATTGCTGAAGAGAGATGATACACATATTCCTTGTAAGGTATTTTGTTCAGTACCTGAAGCTTTGACTCTGTCAGCATGAGACTATTTTGACATCTGCTTAAAGCATCTTAACAAACTGCGAAAGCAGTTTTTATGGGGTCTGAAAGATGTTGTACAGAAAGATGCAAAAGAACTTGAGGAATCATGCATTTCATTATCTCTGCTTGCTAAAATGACAAATGTAAGATTAAGTATCTATAACGACTGATTTTAAAACATACCATTTAGCATCATTTTGGAAAAAAATCATGGCAGCTCTACAGTTCTTCATTGTGAGGCTCACAAGAATTTTTTGCAATATAAGATGAGGAAAATCACTGTAAAAAAAGAAAATTGTTTTGTATTTTCTTGCAATCAGGCAAGCTCTTAGGATTCCTGAAGTGCACCCATACATTAACCAGATTAACAGTGTATCTTCAAAGAAACTTCAGTTTTCAGTTAAGATTTCTAACACATAGTTCACGTATCTGCTATGTTATGAACAGATAACTAAAATATGTTCCCAGAATGACATTCTACATTAAGCTTAAAAACCCTATAAACTCTACCAAAGCATTAACATAATACAATTCTGCAAATCCACTTTTCCCTGCACAGCTTTCTGTGTTATAGGGTGATCTTACATATAAAATTATGCCACAAAGACTACCTGCAGAGCACAGAAGGCAACTCTGCACATTCTTCCATGTCCTCCTCCAAACAGCATGACAGTAGCCATTTCATTATTGCCTCCTTTAACACATAATCCAGATTTCTTTCAGAATTATTCTGTTCCATTCCTATGTCCAAATTTTCTGGCACTGAATAGGCAGACATCACTAATGATAAACAACATACAGCAGAACTGTAACAAAAATGGAACACAGGGCATTTGTGAGAAACAACATGGTATTTGCTGATTAGCCCTCTAAAGAAAAATCAGTATTTCTGCATGCTCAGGGAGCACCAAGTACATAAGCAAGTTAATAAGCATGCATACGGGAAAAATACTTTATTAGAATCTTTGCATTTCCAAAAGCCACATTTTGGCTACTACAGACATTTCCTGGCTATTTTAAAGACTGTTTCAGAATACTCATTTCAGAATCAAAATATATTTCGAATAAAACATACTTTTTAACTTCAAAAAAAATCAACATCTTTCAGTCAGATTTTACATTTTTAGTCAATTTTAAATTTGAAGATGCTTGCCTTTCCTCTTCGGCCTCTGCTTTCAGACTTATGTATGTATTTATGCCTGTTTCAAATCCTTAAAACACAAACCTGGGCAGTTCTTAACTAGAAATACAGCCACAGAAACATTATTTTGAATAATACAGTGGGTTTGGTTGCACAGTAAAGAGCAGTGTGAATCAGACACAAAATATTATCCTTGTTTCCCATTTTACCTTGAAGGCTTGCATGCAGGTCCTGAAAATATCTTCCAGACTTCTTTATCTGTTACAACAAGGTTTCCTTGAATCATAGCTCCAAGTAGCCCAAAGCTCTCCATTTCAATTTGCTGGAAACTTATGCTACGAATGGTAAGAGACCAAATCTTTGCCCAGGTTCTCTGGAGCTCCAACTTATGTGCGCTTTTCAAATCAGTTTTCTGGTTTTGACACAAAGCTACCTCTCTAAGACACTTCAGCACATATGGGGTCCTTTCTCCTCGGCGCTGCTGAGGCAGTAACTGGTGAAGTACGTTGAGTAAGGGAGGTAGCTCACTGTTAGGAAGACTCATGGGATACTTTGATATTAATTGAGCTGTAATCTGTAACCTTGAAAACACAAAGTGAAACAATATCAAACATACATAAATTTGCATCTTCAGAAGTAAATGAACAAAGAGTTCTGATTGTCATTTCACATTTATACTTTCCAGTACTGAGCTGATTTGTTTAAAGATTCAGTATTTCTACTGGTTTTACTTGTAAAGTCTGCTCGTCTAGCCTCACTATCGCTAATAATTTCTTACAAGCTGACTTCATAGATTTTTAATTTCTTACAAGCCCAGTTCACTGATTTCTGACCATGAGGGAAGAACATTTCAGGCAAAAAAATTATTTTTCTCCTTTTTCTGGACTAGCCTGTTATACACTCTGACCCAGGGAACGACCTCAAGGGTGACATTACATAAACAGGAAACATTGCAACAACATCTCTGCAGATAAGAAAAATAAAATTTATCAAATTAACAAAATGTTAAGTTGGGGATGGTAAATTGGAAGGATTTTGCTCATAGCAATGGTTGCAACCCTACTCAAATTAGTAAATTACAGTATTCACAGTATTTCTTGGAGATTGCCACCTCCACACAGAATGGCATGTAAACTTCTCAACCGGATCCTACACAGCCACTTTCCTCAACACTGCAAGCAATAAACACACACACATACACACACACAAACCTGCTGACCCAGCTCAGGACACAATTCACAAGCAGCTACACTGTTCTGGTATCTTGCACAGCAGTTTCCAGGAAAGGTCAGAAAGACAGAGAGGAACAGTAACAGCAAAAAACATCCAGTGTAATCCATTTTAGCTAAAAAGTCAACATTCTTGGGCTTAGGACTACAACTGGTGAGTTCCAGAAAAGTCTAACTGTGGTCCTTTAACAATGAGTTGACTTCCTGCTACACTCTGCTACAGAGCCCTTCTCCTGTGGCAGTCAGCGGAAGATGTACAGCTACACCTCTGGTTCAGAAGTCCCTCATGTCAAACAAAATACCCCTCAATCAAGGTCCAAGCCAAGAGGCCTTGCACTTCCACAGTTTGCAGGCCAGGTATTACGGCAAACTCTGTGAACTAGTCCAAAATGGCCAAACTGTTAATGGTTTGCTGTCCTATGACACAGCCAGTTTAAGACAGCATTAAATCTCACGTTAATTTCCTATACTCATAAGCTGGATCACACACACACTTACATAAAGACTGGTAATATCTAGCTCAAAAGACAGGTAAAAAATCAGAGGCAGTAACATCTTATACACTACAACACAGTTTACCAGACCTCATTTGTTATTTCTTAGGAAACCAAAGATACTAAGTTTTTAAAGCAGGAGTGTCAAGAACACTGCTCACTATTTTCCAAATCCAAAAGCTTAGTGCTTAAGATATATAATTACAGCATGTGCAGACACCTAATTTGAAAGTACAACATATTCAGGAGAACACTTAAAAAGATGTCTGTAGTGATATCTGTTTCATGTAAAGATGTTATTACCAAGGTATGACGTCAAAATCCTTCTGGGATCTTTGCAGGTTGTCTCGAATTACCTCCCAGCCTAGTTCAATTCTCCTGCGCTTGCCTGGTGCTGTTTCATCACTGGACTCTCTTTGTGATACAGCATATGACTGGGTAATTTCCAGAACTTTGGTATCCTCCGTAAAAACCTTTTTATAAAGGGAAATTTAAAAGTACACAAATAAAAAAAAGTAGTATTTACAGGAAAACTGAAATGTCAAACTAAACCAGTCCACTTTTTACTCTGTATAAAGCCTCTTAAGAGGCAACCAGAATTATTATTTATTATTCTTTACTGTAACAGAACCTCTGCTTCTAGTCTAATAAGCAACACTAGTGAAACCTAGTGTAATTTAGGAGTCCGCGTTTCTAAACTGCACTAAAATTAATAACTAAACATAACAGAACACAGACAAAAGGTAGTAATACTTCAGTAAATGATTTTGAGGAAATGTTAAAGCCATATGAGTTTCAAAAGCAAAACATATAACACAGTAAATATATAGTTAACTTCAGACACAAATAAAAATGTTACCTGATGACAAATATCAGCCATTAACTCAATCAAAGTTTCCCTTACAGCAATATTACGTGAGCCTGAAGAATATTTTCCTCTACTACTGATGAGATTTATTTCATTCACCAGCAGATCATACAGGTTATGTAAGATGCTTTGCCATTTTGTTGAGTCATATGCACCTGTACATGCAAAACCGATTAAAAGTCAACATGTACCACCCACTTGAGACACTACATAAACCTGCCTAAGAGAATGCAAAAAACAGCCAAAATCAGAGTAAAGCATACAAAGCTTAACAAATGCAGGCCTGCAAAACAAGTTTTATAATAGAGAATGAATACAGGAAACAAGTGAAAAAAGTTAAGAGGTGATTTAATCAGCATATACAAGTAATTAGGGTAGGAACGAAGTTTCTAATAATTCTTTATCTAATTGGAAAGACTACAATGAAATGCAATGGATAAATTTGGACTAATTATAAACTCTTTGCTATTTGTAGCCAAAGTAAAAAAAAACCCCAAACTTTTAAAAAAAATGATGCTATGACTGAAATAGGCCATGACAGTCAAACACAATTACTGAGTGATGTTCTCTGACCAATTTTATACAGCAAGTCAGACTTAGACCATAGTAGTAATTTCTGGGCTTAAATAAACCTGGTAAAATATGAATACATGTGGCAACCTAAACTCAGTCTAAGCTGTTATTTCCCTTCCCCAAAGACTCTGTGTTTTGATTTAGTAAATAAAATCACCTTTTGATTAAAAAAAAATAAAAATCAACCTTTACAGGACTTAATACAATTAATATTCTCTTAGTGCATGCAATTTGAAAACTCATTTTCACTTTTGCTCAATATTAACCTATAGCATAAAACTACTGACAAGTAATCATCATTTTCATTAATGTTTCCAAGACTCAGTATCAAAATTCAGAAAGTTGGCACAATAATTCAAACCATCACATACAGTGATAGAGCTTTCTATCGTACCTTTTTCCTGAGTTTTTGCACCCTTTGGATGATGAATATGAACTTGGAGACGAAAGAACTCAATTATTGATTCCTTCAGGGAATCCTTTGGTCTATACTGAGTCCATATATAAAGCACTGTAGGTAAAATTTCTTCCCCTACTTTACAAATCCGTATGCGACAGTTGACAGCAAACTTATTGCAGAAGATATTCATTGCTCCAACAATATGATCCAGGCCTGCAGTACTCTTCTCCTGCCTGCAACATAAACCCAACACTCAAATTTCCAGAAGAAAAATCTTATTTCTTTTCACAGGAATTGTTTAAATGTAAATAGTAGCAAGTAACTATATTCAAAATATTATTTTCCTAACAAAAGCAGAAGTTATTAACATGTTAAAGAATTTATTAAATTGGTGTTCAAAGACAGAACAAAATATGTCTAAAGAAGTATCATCTGCTATTACTTAAGTCTAATCCCAAATACTTAAAATGAGTTATTCTCTAAGAGTAGATATTAGCATACAAAAGGAGCACCTGCAACATACCTCGCACACTGCATTGATTTTGAAAAGAAGATAAACATATCAGAATTCAAACCATCAGTTTGGAAGCAGTACCCTCTTGTAAGTGTGTGAATTATCCTAGCCACCAAGACTCTATTAATCTTCCCAGAAGGTTTGAGGTATAATTGGCCATACAGGATCAGCAACTCTGCAAATGTATTAAAAAAAAGTATATATGATAGAGTGTGTATACATGTTCTAAATCTACAAATATATATAAAAACATATATATTACAGAGGATTACACAAAAAATGCTTGAAGCAAAATATTGCATTAAATATACAGAAACCACCATTCTGAATGCAGCTGCACGTCACTATTCACAAAAGTTAACTGGGGAAAAAAAATCCAACATGTGGCCTTGTCTACACTGGAAGTAAAGTTATATTCATTCCGAGCTGGGATACAATCTGCGTTGTGTTACAGTGCACAAAGTAGCTATAGCCACACGATCAACTTTCACAACTACTTGCACACTCAACTTCTACTCTACATTTGATTACTCAGCACAGCAGGCTCCATTTGTGGCAGAATACTCAGAAACAATTCACAGCCACACATACATTAACAAAGAATTTGGTGTAGCAGGAACAGGTAAACAGATCAGAACAGTTGGTACTGAGGTTCCCCGTGTCTCTATTACATGCAGTTCAGCTAGTTCACTCTAGCCTGCAGACCAACACATCCATGCTTTGCACTTACAAAGTTTTCTGAAGGAAAGACCCCTTCCTCAGATTTTTGCTTTCTTATCTCAAGGCCCATTTAAGAATCATCACACTGTCCTTTCATCAGCCTCATACAAATCATGGTAGCACATTACTGATCCAACCATCACCATCAGTTTAACACGACACATACAAAAGCCTTGCTGCTATTTCATTTATGCCACCTACAAGTGACATGATACTGTCCCTCAGTCCACCAGTGGACAATATCCACTGCAAAGAACCAAAGCGGGAAGAAATACTGATTCAGTCCTATGACCTTGGCAGGTATTCTGGGACAGCACTTTGAATGAATGGATATCCACCTCTCAGGCCTCCTTTTCTCTAAGGAAAAATATAGGTAGAATGATCTTCTGGGAATCCCAGCCACTATGACTACTTTGTTCACAGTCAATGAGACATGATCTCAGAGCAGCTGTAGTCCTTGGGATGCAGAATGACCCTGTACTGTACTTTTGCTCTGTAGAGTGACTGACCTAGAAGAGCCTGACAGCCCTCGACTCTGCTGGTCAGCAGCTCATCAGTTTGGGGTGAGGAAGCTCTCCACAGACAGTCAAGATCAAGGCCTCTAAGGCACTCTCTCAGAATCTTTTCCTTTGAATATTCTGCATGGGTGACATTGATGGCATTGCTCAGGGCCCTGAGCTCTGGATTCCTGTATTGTGGAAAAGTCAGCTTGGGACAACTATAAATAAATAAATCACAACGCTACTGTTTCATTGTTGGGCAGGCCTTCATAGATTCATGGACATCTTGGACTCCAGCAGGACTCATAATGCCACCTTCACCAAGTCTTTCATAACTCTGGCCCCAGATTCAACAGAGGTACCAGCACCTTCTTTCCAAGCAGGCATAGCGTCATTTGCAGAACTCAGATGACTCTCTGAATCACAGCAATCAGAGACAGTTCATACCCCTATATTACTGGGTCACAAAGCTTTAACCTGGTGACAACAGTGCCCAAGCCTGGTTTAACTGTCCCTTCTGCATAAAGGGTGGAAGTGGAATGTGCATCAGTGACCTCCCAACACCCTCAGAATAGTGGGTCCAAGACAACTGCAAGTGCACTGCAGCCCAGGGTCCCACCAGCCCACAGCCAATGCCCCCTGTCCATGCAGGGGATTCTTATACTGGGACCTCCTCAGGTTGGGAAACCACTCCTGCGCACACCTGCAGAGCGCTTACTGGATGAACTCTTTTCACATCTACTCTCCATGCTCTTAACCAACCTCCTCTCAAAGAACACACGTGCAATGAAAGCACACAGCTTTACACAAAGACTAGAATCTGAACGGGAGCAAAACCAGCAGCACAACAAGCATGTGAACGAAAAGCATTCAAAAAAGAAGAAAACTTGATTCCACATCACCAGTTGATCTCTTCTCATAGCTGAGCCTGCTTCAAGCAGGGGACTGGACTAGAAATCTCCTGAGATTCCTTCCAGTGTGAATTATTCTTTAATTCCCTGAGAGCATCAATACAGCTATAATATATACAGAGATTAACAGGGAAGAAGGAAAATATTGCATATGATTTTTTTTTAAAAAACACATAGAAACATAGGAAAAAAGATTCCTGAACTTCTCCTGAAGGCCAACATGATCATCTGGAAACTAACAAAACCTGGTTGACCTGGCTGAACTAAAAGAGCAGGCACAATGTTTCTTTTCTCCATGGAGAAACAGAGGCCCCAAAAGCCGTAACAGTCTTTAAATCCTGCTGTCATACCTTATCCTCCATGATCCATTTAGACATCTGAGTAGAGACTTTGTGGACCAGGCCCCCCCACAAGTTGTCAGAAGAGTTGAAAACCCCCTCCCTTGCTTGACTGAGCTTCCTCTTTTTTCTCCAAGTTCAACTGCCTGCACACCAGTCTACTTAAGAGCACAGTCTAGTGTATTTTCATGCTGGAATTGTTACTCCTGCCATCTCTCCAGTGCTTCATACTTCCAAGCCTCTGTCAAGCCTCATCTAAGTGAGCCAAGACCTGCTATCAGACCTGCTTATAAAGCCTCATGATCCTCAAACACAGCTTTCATGCTGTCCTCCATCTCACCCCTTCAGCTCTGTGGTGTTGCAGCACCCTCTCTGGGATGCCTGCAGCAACACTGGGACCAGATCAGGGGTGAAGAGGTAAGGGAACGAAGCTGCTGTAGCATCTCTACAGAAGAATATGCAGAAGAAAGAAAAGCAAGTCTGTTGGTCCTTGAATATATGTGACAATGCATGGTTCTGTTGTTTATTGCCATTCTTCCCACAGTTCTTAAGGTATCAAGGACAGAGTTTTCTGTAAGTGGCAGTAATACTGGGATAGATCCAGTTCTGCCTTAATTCCTACAGCAGACGGGTGAAGTCAAGCTCTGAAAACCCTAAGATGTGCTACCTCCAGTATCAGGGGGTGGCACAGCAAACAGAACATCTGGACATTTAGACTAAGGAAGACACAGTCTAATTTGTTAAGCAGCACGAGTGGAAAGAGGCTTCCTCAGCAGTATCAATTCCTCCTTGTTTTGGTGGCTGGTGTTTACTGGAAGATGGATCAAGAATCTCCTGCTGCTTTGAGTCCATGAGGAGGTACTGGATGAGGTCTTTCAGCACTAATGGACTATCTCATTCATTTTTGCTGTGAATGTGATCTGCACAAAGCAACTACCTTCCTAGATTAAGGAACAGTTTAGGCTTGTTTCCTATGGAGATCGCACTAACTGCCCACATCAGTAATCAGCTACCTGGAATTTCTGCTGAGGCAAAAGTTTACTTACATGTCTATCTCATCTTGGATGTTGACTTGGCATGCCATGAGCTCAGTGCGCCCTTAGAAACAACAGCATATCAACAAGTGGAACGGAACAACCTTTTTATCCCTCCTCCTGTTGGTGACCCCCTAATTACAGACTACCCAACAAATAAGAGCGCTTCTAAACTCTACATGTTATATTCTTAGGAACTGCCAGTGCTGTGAAATAAAAGTCACTGTTTAGCACTACATAGGGTCTCTGCACTGGAACATTCATGAACAGCAGAGGTGTAAGGAGCAAGACTGCTTCCCCGTAGCTGACACAGGACAGCTGAACATGCAGCCTTGTCAGTTTGTGTATGGGGTTGTGTGGCAAAGGGGGTGTCACTACAATTGCCTGCTACCTCACTCGATAACAGACATGCTGAATAAATGGAAACCTTTCAACCTATTGTCATGGTTTAGGTCAGGACAGACTAAATTCTTGCATTTAGTAAAATTCTAATTATCGTTTTGCTTTTGTTATATACCTCATGGGCAGTGTTTCCCCATAGTACAATGTCATCAACGTACTGTAAGTGTTCTGGGGTACTTCCCTCTTCCAAAACCTTTTGTACAAGTCCATGACAGACGGGCTAAGCTTCCATTCTTGTGGCAGAAAGTTCTAGGCACGCTGTACTCCTCTCCAGGTAAAGACAAACGGTGGTTTACACTCAGGGGCCAGGGAAATGGAAAAAAATGCATCAGCTGTGTCAATGGTCATATACTGGGTAGCACTCTTCGCTTTGAGTTCCTACTGTAGTTCTAGTATACCTGGTACTGCAGAGTTCAAGGGTGATGTTACCTCATTCAAATATCAATTAGCTCTGATTAATATCCAATCCCCATTGGATTTTCACACAAGCCTGATGGGATTGTCAAGCAGTGAATGGATTTGAGCAACTACCCCTCAGCTTTCCAGTCCTTTGATAAGACCATGTACAGGACTGCATAAATCTCTGTTGGTCCAACACTGTCACCAGTGCATTGAGTTGCAAACAGCACCAAGTGAGGTGAAGTCTGTTGTAGCCCTGATTCCTCTTCCTTCTGAGACAGTCAGGCAGTAGAGCAAAGAGGTGTCCTCATTCATTACTTACAGTGGCAATACCAACTGCCCACTGACATCCTCACGGGTCCCTAAAATATCTATTAATTAAAAAGTCAATGTCCAAGATGCAAGAGGCACATGGCCCCATTACCAGTTCAAGGGCTTCCAGTTTCCTTTAGTAAGATGGAGTTCAGCTTCTACAGGCCTCACACGACTCCTCTGATGATGCAGGCAGTATATACCAATATGACAGCTTCTCATAATGTTTAAGAATATGACTACCAACATTCAGAAGCTCAGAACTTCCAGCAGATAAGAGTGCCTCATGAAGTCGGTATTTGCTTATCAAATCTAACTGCTTTGGGGCAACAGCTGAAATCCATGTTATTACTTTCAATGCCTGCACCAGATCACTGATTTTATAAATAGGAAGCAGACTTCTTCATTGTATTCCAAAAATTATAAACAAGCATTAAGGTGGAATCACTAAAAAAGGCTATGATAACCTTTACAAAACTCATATATCTCTCCTTTAATAAAAGCAACTTGTTTCATTTAATGGATTTAAGTCTGACTTCCTCTAGATTTATGGCCTTCAGTCCTGCCTCACTTCAGTAATTAAATTTCACTGTGACCCTTACGATACAATGACAAAATTTCTGCTGTCACACTTAACAGCTTCTGTCCATACAGAGACAGCCTCAGCTAACTTCCATGTTCCTAAACTACCTAACTACCACACAGCAACTCCCAGAGGCTCCTCATGCAACCTGTATGTAACTTTCTGGTAACACTCAGTTTCCCTTCTCTGCCTTGATCAATATTGGTCTTTGATATTCCTGGCTTCTTGTCCCATCCCCTACCCACTACCCTCAGTTCTACCCGAGTACCCAGTTCTTCAGATGCCTTTCCTGTTTATTGCTCTGAACTCCAGCTTCCAGCCTCCCTACCTGATCGGTTCCTGCCTTCGCATTCTGCTCCAACTTGCAGGCTAACAGCCCTTTGTCTTCTACTCCCTCCACTGGCTTCTAGTCTCAGACAGCTTCCCCACGCGGCTCCAGCTTTCCCTTCAATCTTCAACTTCCAGTTCTATCTCCATGGCCAAATGGTACCAAGTTCTTTAACTTCTGAGATCTCACTCTCAGGCTCTCTAATTACCCAACCACATCTCCCATCCTGAATGGCTCCATTTAAGTCGCTCTGCTTTTCCAGTCTTTGGCAGGTTTTTTTCCCTCCCCTTTCTATCTCAGTACCACCATGCCCCTCTTCCGAGTTCTTTGCAGGCTTATTTCCATTCTGTAGTTAGGCAAGTCTCTTCAAGCTACAGATCAGAGTATTTTCTCATAAAATGCTGTTCAGAGATCCAAACTCTGACTTCAAAGCACTACACTATGCAAATAAAGATAGTAGTTCTCCACTTTCTCCAGAATTGCACATGTAACATTCAACAAGCTAGACTGTAAGACTTCTAATACCTTTTTTTTTCCAAATTACTGTTCTATTACCTCAACAAATGAAAACAGAACAGTTGAGAGCTTTGAACATGTCAGATGATTCAAAACACATAAACATTCTTCTGCATGCTAAATAAATCAACTGTCTTGAAGTCAAATCCAATCCTCTGAAAAGTGAAAAATTATGTTTGCATTTCCACTCATTCAGTTTGCATGCTATATTATTACCTAACTTTTTAATCTGTTTTTGTCTATTTAAATCTTGAGCTTTCCAGTTTTTCCTTTATATGCAATATGAGCATATAACAACACTGACTCAATGTCTTTTTAGGACCTTCATAAACCAACAAAACTCAAATAATAAAATTTAATAGTAATACATTAACTATATCAAAACTATACCAGCCAACACCTAGTAACTTGCCAACAACTGCACACCAGCACCAGTTTTACTGAGGCTATTTCCAGCACGCACATTCCACGGATTTACTACACATGTTAAGCCCTGTGGAGACCATGCATACATAACCTGATTGTATATAAGTACATATGTTTCAGCAATCAATAGACAAACAGGATGCAGAAAGAAAAAAATCAATTCCTAATCTTTGCTGCTTTGCTTATTTCAACTGTAAGCCTTCAAGGCTGACACTATTTTACTCCATGTTTTGTGTAGTACCTCCCACAACAGGGCATCAAGCAACCTAAAATGCATCTACACACGCTTCTATAACAGGAAAAGACATTTGTAAGTAGGCTTAAAAATGTTACCTGACCACTGCTGCTGGGATATCTCACACCAATATTTCCTTACTGAGAGGATATCCTTTAGGAGTATACTACTACAGTCAGATCCATAAGCAGCACAACTTGTTGGATCTCTTATAATTTCCGTGACATAAATCAGAAGTTCCTGACATTTCAGTCTGGGTCCTCCTACATGAAGGAACAACGTGAGACTGTAGTTAACCCAAAGTGTGCCAAATAAATCTGTAATTAATTGTCTGTAAATGTTTACTTAAAAATAAAAAACCCCCTACAGTTCAGAAACTTTTCTATTAGGAATCATCTTCTTAAACTGTTTCTGAGAAAGAAATTACTTATGAGACGATACATCAGGTATTGAATAATTAGAAAGAGGCACTGTGAACACCAACAAGGACAAAGAAGGGACACAAAGGACTGATTCACATGAAGATCTTTAAATTGTAAGCCCCTGGAAGTGAGCAAGATGAACCCTACCTTGGTAACTTACTTCAGAGTAAAAATTCAAAGATGAAAGCAAAGCACCAACACAAAACAGTAATTCTATATCAATATATATCACTGACTTTTATTAGCACATCTGATGAAATACTTGACCAAACTTCCAACTTCTTGCATCTTTTTCTGTCTGGTAGTTTGGGTTGAAGCAGATGCATTTGGTTTTGTCAGTTGCAGGTTTTTCATTTCTTTTTGGAAATATTTCTGCAAGACACTTCAAAAATAAAAGAGATATTAATTAAGGATCTGCATATTTATGACTAAAGTAAAATAGGTAAATGTTGTTTTAGCCTAGAATGTGAGTGCTTGTTCT
Source organism: Strix aluco (assembly GCF_031877795.1). Classification (NCBI taxonomy): domain Eukaryota; kingdom Metazoa; phylum Chordata; class Aves; order Strigiformes; family Strigidae; genus Strix; species Strix aluco. Next base: position 120,141,153 of record NC_133932.1, read on the forward strand.
TCTCATGATTCTAATTATCAAAGACTAAAACCAACTGAAATATATTACAGCTTAAGCATGATGGAAATAATCTATAAAAGGAGCTGTAAATTTTAAAGATAACCCAGAAGCAGCTTGAATAGGAACTAAACTTTCCTTTAAACTCTGCATAATGCTAAACATACTATTTATAATTAGGAAAAAAGGCACTGTTAAGTCTTTTTATTTATGCTGCAACATTATACAACAAAGTAAGTACTCTTCATTGTTTCTGTTGGGGAAAACCTTCAAGTCCTATTTCTCCATCATTTAGAATTAACATATGGATTAGATTTTAGATCTAAGAATAGATTAAACATTTCACTGGCTTTGTCACTGGCAATTGTTACAACTCGACCTGGACTAGGAGCCCAGGGAGTCATAAAGGTTTTGTGATCCCCTTGGGTTAAATTAAGGTGAAACAACACCAAACGACCGGTCAAAATGTTTTACTTGCGGTAGAAACAACTTAAAACTTGGAAAAGGATAGTAAGCCATGTGGCCTCTTATTGGTATATCTGTAAGAAAGAGAAGAAAGGAAGTAAAAGAAAAGGAAGGGAGAGAAAGAATTAAAGAATCCAGATGACCATCCCAGATTCCAGCGTTGTCTCAGGTCTGTTAATCTTGGGTGGTGGGTGCACATCCAGCAAAGTTTTCTGTGTCTTTTAAGTTCACCTTATTGGCTGATTAGCACACTAGACAAAGAGAGGCAGGTATTCCACAAACTCATTTGCATGAGAGAAGAGGAAAAAGTGGAGCATGTGTTGAGGGGGAATGGGGTGCATTAACACTTTCATCCAATTGAGTCAGTAGTTGTCATCTCCCCCTACTATCTTACCTTTTCCCCAGTTTTTGCTTCTTGGGCAATTATCCGACCTTTGGCTACATCTGCTATGGAGTGGTTTTCTCTCTTAACAGTCTTCTAGCTCTTCTTCAAGGATAGCAAGGCCTACATCATTTATCAAACTCGTACATTAAAGTGTAGGCATTAACCCAAACAAATGGTTTCACTCAGTCTACATCTCCATCCTTCAAGGCTTATCTAGGGAATCTCAAAATACAACTGCGAGGGAGTGGAGCCATGCACCCTTGGCACATAATTCATTCCCTAGACTAACCACAAAGGCCACAACTTGTCCTTGAGGCTTTCCACATTGATGAATGTTTGAGGCATTAACTCCTTCAGTTCCTCACAGCAATTACTGTAGATTTTCTGGCCTACTATTTATATTCAGTTTACTGAAAGGGCTCAAACCAATGAATTTCTGATTAAGACTAACCTGTGATGCATGAAAGTTTTGCTTGTGTTTGTTTCCCAAGGACTCCTCAACTGTTTTCCCTAGGCCTCTTTGTCTATCTAGACAAAAGTAAAAAGCTCCCTACAGGGAGTGGACTCAAAGCCTTCAATGGGCACTTGGGCAAACTAAGATAAGGGGAACTCAAACAAAAGGACACAGAGATACCATCTAAGGAGGATGATCTCACCGATTTAGGAAGAAGACACCTGGACTTTACCTCACAGCACATGCTCTGGAAAGAGCAGACACCGTGAAGACGACCATGTACTTCCCTCCACCACCGAAGCCCCTCACCCTATTTCTACTACGCATGCTCAGACTGTGTAAATGAATCCCGTGAACTCATTATCATAACACACCCCTTTTCAGGAAATCTAATGAATATGTATGATTTGTGTGTATGTAAACTGATGTCCCTTGCTAGTTCGTGGGAGCCCTTATGGTGGAGAATCCCCAGGGCGACCCCAGCGCTGCTAAAAAAGAATACCTGCTTAACAGTTATATTGAATTCTGACTGTTAATTTCTTCATTTCATTAGTGTCTATTTTTGTATTCCTCCTATGTATTCCGAATATATTATTGGTCATCTCAAAAGCAACATATAAAATGTATTGAATACTTCTTATCGTATTTTTGGTACAGCTATGAAACAAGAACTACTCCAATGCTGTCCCATTAAAAAACATAATGGAAAGCTGACCAGACCCAGCCTATAAAAACTAATACTTCAGATGCACTTCTAACATGAAATTTAACACTGGTCCCAGCTGCTCTAAGAACTTATCACACTCATGCCCAGTCCAATCTTATAGTACACCTAAAGCAGATTGTATCAAAAATGGGTCTCCACAAACCTCAGCACAGCTTCTTTAATTCACAAGCCACCGTATTGCAACTGTTTCTTGAAGAACCCAGTAACACAAAAAATTCTAATGAGCTATCTATAATCTACATATGAACTATATGTTGAAAATCATATGCAGAGAATAATTTTCAATAAAAGAAAGTAACTATTATTTTTGCAAGGACAAACGACCAGCCAATTAATGATCAGTTTCCTAGCAGTTAAGTTTTCTGTATGTGGTAAGTGTTGCATTTTTGGCTATTTTACATTTACTTCCGTCAGAGACTGACATAAGTCATTTCTTTTTTACAAGCTAACATGGAGTCTAAACCAATCTGCAGAAAGATAAGCATTAAAATAGGCCCAATAAACAAAAGAATGATGTTCCACAAAAGAAAACTGCAACAACTCACAAAGAAGAAGAAGAAACTACCTAAATACAGCATCCCAGTTGAGTTGTTTTCCTTGTTTAGAATCAGAATTCCGGTCCAGCTGGAGAACTGTTTCAGAATCACGGAGAAGTCGCTTGAAATTTTCAATTTCCTTCTGAAAGTGTATTTCAGGAAAAAGAATTATTAATGATTCTCTTCATTGCTAATTGAGGCACACACACCAAAATAAAAATTGTTACCCTTCGCTCCACAGCTTTCTCATTTTCAAGGCGCCGACAACAAATGAGCAGATCATGCAATGCAAGACTCATGGTTCAGTTTAACAGAAGAATCATTTGTATCTGTAAACAGAAGAAAAGGTTAAAATAGTCATTATTTTATTTAACACAGAGCAAAGTCAACCAGGCAAAAAATTGGGAATACAATATATTAAAAATCCAGTATCAAATACAATCACAGAGTTGCTTCCCTGAAAAGTTCATTCGTATCTGGTTTAGTCTTATTGGTCACAAGACTGAAGCAAAGTTTCATGTCAAGAATATAATCTATTCCCACAGGCAACAGTCGTAAAGTGTAACAGCAGAGATCCCCTTCACATGACTGACTTCCTTTTTATGAGTGATAACAGAGTAGAGTTGGTCAGATAATATGGAGCAAAATTATACGACTAAAATGACACAGAGTTGAATACATTCAGGGAAACAGCACCAACTTTCAGTAACTAGCTGTTCGCAGCAGCTCTCTTACCCTGATGCTACCAGGAGGTTGCACTTTGAAGACTCTCTTCTTCTCTCACACCCTGCATTTTCATAGGTATGCACTATCACATTGACAAATCCCTCTGGACTCAACGTGTCAAAGGATGCTCAAGTATCAATCATAAGAGGAAACAACTTTTTCCTTCTGTTACCACTTAAAATTATGCCTCATCTCCTTCAACGGAGGTTGGAACTAGCTGGACCTTGCATTTCTGGTCTACATAAAGTTATGCTGATGGAGATCATGACAATGACATTATATACAACTTCCATGTTTCTCCTTTTACACCTCTAAAGCAGACCCAAGAGAAACTGTCTAAAAAAGACAGAGACAAGTTGGAAGTAACTCCAAGCATATGCTGCTGAGGCTGCAATAAGCAACTGAGAACAGGCATTCATGATGCATAGCACTACATCTTGAGCACTTAAGTGAGACTATAAAAATACCCGTTTAGCCAAGTAAAACCTTATATATCTACTTCGGCTTAGAGTATATTTATTTCCTTTGGCTTCAGTCAAGATCAGGCTGGGACTAAGTACGATCAGAGATATGGTGATAGTGTTAGGTGTGTATGAAAAGGAAGATGTAAGCAAGAAGGCTGGCTGTGCTGTACAACTGAACTCATTTAAGTGATGAAGTGTTTCTTTACTAACTTGCTGCTTTTGCTGAAAGAGAAGCAGAAAGGAAGAAGTAACTTTTTAAACACTAATGGCTTCTAAAATGCTGATGGGCTGAAAAATGATTCACTGAGAACTGTAGCAACACGTGTTGTATGTTGTAGGGACTGGGTATCAAAGGGGAAGTCAGTCCTCTCGTTTGTACCTAATGGTATTTCACAGCCATAAAAACAACACTGAAAAATCCCTAAAACTGAATCCATTCACTATTTCTCTTATTAGTTACATAGTTCTCCAACTATCACATTATGACCACGTTCATCCCTTATAAAAAAGTTACACATGGCAATGAAGGAACACATCCAAAAAAATTAAATCACGGAGAGGTGTTTACTGAGCAGCTGCTGAGGTGCTCAGGTACAGGCGTACAGGGTGTCACAACTAACGGGGGCCATCCTGCCGCTCCCACACGACAAGCTCCGGCTCTCCCACATCCCCACGAGGCCGCCCCCCGCGCCCGGCCCACACCACGCGCGAAGCCCCTCCGGGGCCCGCAGCCCGCCCAACCGCCGCCGCCACAGCGGCACGCCCGCCGCGCCCCGCCGAGCCGGGCCGGGCCCCTCACCTCAGCCGCCCGCGGGCGGCAGGGCTAAGAGCCGGGGTCACCACCCCCCCACCAGGACTCGAGCCCGGGCAAGGGAAGGCCGAGCAACCCCTCAGGGTGCGGGGCAGAAGGGGAGGGCAGGAGCGGGCCCACCTCCGAGCGGCCTGGCGGGCGGCGGGAGCCAGCCGAGGCGGGCGGCCGCCCCCTCCTCCCGGCAGCGCGGCGCGGCGCGGACCGGCGCGCGCGTACGGCGGCAGCGGGCGGACCTGGAAGCGGATACGCGGCAGTGGCGGGTTCCGGCGGAAGGGGCCGGGCGCGGCTCTGCCTGGCGGAGTTTCCGCGCCTTCGCCTCGGTGGCGGGGCGGCCGCGCTGCGCCTCCGGGAGTTGCGTCCCGCTGCCCCCCTCCCTCCCTCCTTCCCTCCCTCCTTCCCTCCCTCCTTCCCCGTTGCCCTCGCCGCTGCGGGCCATGCTGCTGCCGTCCGACGTGGCCCGGCTGGTGCTGGGTGAGTGAGCCGCTGAGGGCGGGGCGGGGACTCCCGAGGTGGGGGACCGGCGGCGGCCGCGCCAAAGGGGCTCTGCTGGGGGTTGTCAGCCGCCGGCAGCGCCCTCGGCGCGGCAGGAGAATGAAGCGGTTGCGCCCTTGACCCTTGGCCGTGTCGCGCCCGTCCCCCCCCGGCTGGGGTGGTCACAGCCTCCGCCGCCGAGGCGTAGCCCCGGGCCCCGTGGTCTGCGGGCTGGCCCCCCGCGTTCCTCCGGCCCGGTCTTTAGCGGGAGACAAACGCAGCTCGATCCTGGGGGACTTTCGGGCCCCTGGAGCCGCGGCGGGCGCAGGGGAGCCGCCAGGCCGTGCGGGCCGGGCTGTGCTGCGCCCCGGCCGCGCCTTGAACTCGGGGTCTGCGCGAGTTCGAGAAAATGCGGTGGTCTCTGGTGTCCACCTCCAGACAGATGCCTGGTGAGTGGGGTTCAACGAAGTATCTGATTGCAGGGGGAATCCAAGGGTGATCCAGAACACCAGAGGAGGCTAGGTTAAAGTTCAGCTGTTTTTTCTTTCCCTGTTTCTGTCACCTGTGAGGCTGCGTTGAGAATTTGGGTTTGCTCAGTGTCTGTGGAAAGCGCAGAGTTAACTGTGTTCAGGATGTCGGCTGCAGACAGTGAATTTTTTAAATTATTTTATGCTTTGGATTATTTGGATACTGCCAAAGATAAGAACAAATGCATGGTAATTAAAAATATGACCCGCATATTTCAGTCCCACACATAAGCACCTGTTGGCACAGGTTGCCAAAACTTCCTGGCAGCTTGTATTGTGAGATTCAGTTTTCAGTTGTCCACAATTTTTTTGAACCCAAAGCCACTAAGGCTGAATCTTTTCTTCAGTGTTCCTCCAGCACAATTTATTTTTAAATACTACCTGAAATGTTTCTTGCTACTGTCTTGAGAAACAAGGCTAGTAAGAGATGCAATGTTTTTATTATTGTTAAGTTGTAGAGGATTTTTAGAAACCCCATGCATTGTAAAAGATTTAAGATCACGCAAGGGAGATCTTTCACTGTACTCTTCTATAAAAAAATTGGTTAAGTTACAAGTTTCTGGGTAGAAGGCTTATCTCGTGCTTACCAGTGACTTGCAGACATAGTATACAATCTTGGCAACGTCGTGTATACTAAGGATGATCCATCCTATCTTGTGTCTGTTGTAGCATGGTGCATGCATCATGTCTAGAAAACTTCTGAGCAACCTAAGGTTGTAGAACAGGGTGTTCCTTGTAGCTATTTCTGTCTTCTAATAGGGATTCCTCTTCCATGAGACATCTCTGAATTTGGGTGGATAAAGAGGCTTCCCAGTGCAGCTGCACTTCCATCTTTTTTTTTTCCCTCCCTCTCAACATAAGTCTTTCTACTGCTGTGAAGGTTGATTAATATTGATTTAAGAAACAAATATAAAATTACAAGATGTGCTCACTCATAGAAAAATACATAAGAAAATGTATCTTTTTCTAATCAATGTAAGACTGAATGTGTACTATGAGTTAGACATGTGTCTACATTTCTTAAGATAGAACAAAATATTGAATCATTCCTACTTCAGAAGGTACTGTACCTTTTGTGCCTTTGATTTGGTTTTGGCAACGTTAAAAATTGTGAACTGTTATTATACAGTGTGTGCAAATTGGTTCAGTTCAGTTGCACAGAAGATCTTAATTCAGACATTTTTAAAATTTGGATTGTCTTATTTTAGAGGAAATTGGTGAATATGCCTATATGCAAGCTTTCAGCCATCCCTTGCAATACTGTAGTAGTAGGTTCAGGAAAGAAACATTGCAATTTTTTACGTAAATGTCCAGATTAGTTTGATTGTAAGAACAGCCATACCAGCACGGGTCAAAGCTCCACCTAGCCTAATACCCCATCTTCCATCCTGGCCAGCAGTGGATGGTATAGTGGGTAGGAACAAGACTGGCATATAATTGTGTTTCCCAAAAATACAGTTTCAGTTTCCAGCAATTTCTGTCTTGAGTGTTTTCTAGCAAAATGCATTTGAAAAAATAAATAGGACAGCGCTTTCCTTTCCACAGGTACCATTAATGTTTTCTGTTGGATAGGCCAGCTCACACATCGTGATTAAACTCACAGTGGTTATTCCCAAACTGTGTTTAACTTTCAAGTTTGGTTATTTGTTGAAGACCTGGACAAGGGCTTATGTGTCTGAAATGTGATCTGTTTTTTCCAGCTATGCTCGGATCTGCTGAATGATATTTGTCTTCATGCAAACTTAAAGGACATGGTTTTCTATAGGCATTCCTGAACTGAGGTGGACCATTTTGGGGGTCCGTTGAAATAGATATGCTAGTGTGTATATACCCTGCATTGTATAATTAGGCATATATTTTATTCTTTCTTTAAAACATTGCATGTTCAGTTCTGCTACTGAAGAGCAAGAAAGAAGAGACATTTTCTTTTGTGGTTCTTTGTTCTAGCATCCTTCATGCAGATTGGTCTATATCTTTTTATGTTTAGAATATTTGAAGATTAAAGCAGGGCTTAAAAAATTTGATTAAAGCAGAACATATTTGCTGAGGAATGGAATTTTGGAAAAGAAAATTATTTCAGTATATTTCCTGTTAAGGTAACTACTGAGTCTTGGAGTGTGTGCAGGGCACAGGTTGCAGCTAGTACATCTACTTGAAATGAAAATGACAGTAAGTGGGGGGGGGAACCTTCTCCTGTTACGAATTTTTGTACAATGCCAATTTTTTTAATAAACCTTATATACCGTTGTAACAGCTGCACAGGTTGTACCTGTTTTAAAACAGGAGGATGCATGGAGAGTTATTGTTACGTAACAATGCATTTTATTAACAAAGTGTTGTAGAATTCCATTTAATTATCAAACTGCGTTGTGTGGTCCATGTGAGAGTTAGTTTGTCAGCCTCCTGAGCCAAGAACTTTTATTTTCTTGTCTGTACAGTACTGTCTGTACTAAAGATCAATCAGAAATTGTTCATACAGCATTGTTTCCAGTCTTGGATGGTTTGTAAATACAGTGTAATATCAATAACATTTTGGGCTCTTTCTGGTTTTAACTATTAAAGAAATATTTTGCAAGATATATGTTCTTTCAAAATAACTTCACTTACCTAACATATAAATCTTTACGTGATTATTTCAACACTGTACATGGGGGGCTATGTTAATGCTTTGATACCTATTGAGCAGAAGTAATGAATGAAATAGCAGAATTTTCCATCTGATTTTTTGCAGGGTATTTACAACAGGAAAAACTTCTAGCTACCTGCCGTGAATTTATTTTGGAAAGCTCAGATTTGAAGGAATATGCAGAGCACTGTACAGAGGATGGGTTTATTCCAGCCTGCTTGCTGGTGAGTTTGTATTTGAAAAGCAGAAAGTTAAATTGTCTTGCATACATGGAAAAGAAAATTGAGATTTCTCGATGTAACAATTACTTCTCAAATGCTGCTTAAAATGTTAGTTAGATCATCCCCTCTGGTTTTTGGGGGTGTTTTTTGCATCCAGTGGTATTAGCAGTTATTTCATATCTAGTAATCTTACTAAGAAACATTTAAGTGTAAAATATGCAAATTGGTTTCACCATATTACCTTTAGTCTGTTTTATAGCTTCGAGGTTGATTTATGGAAGGGCGTCGCAACGGTTTTATTGATTTCAGGGCTGCTCTTGTAATTTATTAGAGATCACTTTCCTATCCTAAACACAGCAGCTGGTAATGTTCCGTTTCAAGTGCATATTAAATATTTAGGGAAGGTCCCTCAGCTTTATCTAAGGCTGCTGAATTTTGCTGATAAAAACTCTGTTTCAGTTCAGCTTCCTCTTTGATCAGTATCATCTGCTTTGTCCCAGGTGAAATGTGGAACTTCAGGTATGCATAAATACCAGGTGTAGCTACATATGTAGATATGTGCATATAGCTACAGGGTAATTAGATACTTTGCCTTTTTAACATCTACAAAATAGGATTTTAAATACAGTATGCAAATAACAGGTTTTAGGTATTGCTATGTATCAATCTTTTAATGTTTAGATGTGCATCTTCTTCCTGTTTTCCATTTCATTCTTCTGATATATCAGTTAATTATATGGTCTGGGATTTTGTCCACAGTATTCAAAATTTGTGGAAGTCTTTTCTGGGATCAAAAGTCTTGATGTACCTATTCAAAACAGGCCATTGAACTTATTTAATTTACAAGTGTTTAGTCATTTGTACTTTGGAGGTAGGGAATTGAGAACCAAGCTATGGCCAGCAAAAAATAGAAAAAAAACCCAAATGTAAATAGATTATCTAGATTCGTAAATTATCGCCCTTTTCTCAGTAGAAACATTATTCTGCTTTTTATAGAAAAGTGATAATATGATAGTGTCTAAGAAAAAAATTCTCCCTGCAGCTCAAAATACTTGCAATAAAGGGCTGTATTTGTCATACCCTGTAGAATTCCCACTAGCAAATGAGACAAGAAGGTACAACAAATGGTAGTGGTAACCTTAAAATCTTAATTCTCTTTGTTTCACCTAAAATAACACAACGAGTAAATATGATATGAAAGTTATTTCTGTGTGACTGTTAAGAATTTTGCTTCAGTCAGAAGTTCTCTTAAGAGAACTGAAGAGACATTTGCATCTTAACGCGTGTTGCGTTCCAGGATGATACATACTCATTATTCTGTTACAGCTGTTCATCATCTTATTTTTGTGAGTTTATTCTATAATAACAAAGGTGCGTGGAGGTCATGCAGCTCTAACTGCTATGTCAGTGTTGTGCAGCGAGGTCAAGCACTTCAGATTTTGTGTTCGTAATAGCACTTTGTTCCACAGATTGCTTTCCTAGTTTGAGAAGACTTGGCACCAGCAGCATAAAGTACATTTCCTTGTGCTGAGGGTCAGCATGGTGTCTTCTAAAGAACTGCTTAAATATAATGTGATACAGCAGATGAAGTATAAGTTATTAGTGAAGATTCTAAGATCAGTATTTTTTTTCCAGTCCCTGTGTGGAAAAAACTTGACAACTATTCTTAATGAATACGTAGCCATGAAAACAAAAGGTAAGCCTTCAGAATGAGATTTTATTTTATTTTTATTTATCTGTCGTGAATTCCTTGAGGAAAAGGTAATATCTCCATCTATATATGGACTTAGAGCAATCCCCCATCTATGCTAGGAGCTGAAGGTTCCCATATTATGCAGACAATGGCCAATTAGATCAGCATATTGTGAGCAAAATTAATTGACTATCCTAGTTTGGATTTGCCCGCATATAATTTCACTTCAAATTTGGAGAACTTCTAATGTAATAAAACAGAAAGATATAATAAAATGTGCAAAGCGTAGGGGTTTATGCTTGTAAAGTTATACTGTTTGTTGTTTATACTATAAATAGGAGGGGGAGGTGCTGATCTCCTCTCTCTGGTGACCCGTGATAGGACACACGGAAATGAAATGAAGCTGCGTCAGGGCAAGTTCAGATTGGACCTTAGGAAAAGGCTCTTCACTGAGAGGGTGATTGGTCACTGGAACAGGCTCCCTGGGGAAGTGGTCATGGCACCAAGCCTGTCAGAGTTCAAGGAGTGTCTGGGTGACACTTTTAGTCGTATGGTTTAGTTTTAGGTAGTCCTGCGAGGAGCAGGGAGTTGGACTCAATTATCCTTATGGATCCCTTTCAACTTGAGATATCTATGATTCTGTGAAACAGCCAGGAAGAGTCTTACGGTGTGAAATGTTTCTTGTCTTGTTTTTAAAACTAATTAAAGCAATTTCAGAATAACTTAATATTTTGTATGAATATTAGAGACAGAGCGTTTCTTGTTTTTAAAAGCAGTTATTGAGCTTCTGAATGTTGCCAAGTCTTACAATTTTTTGATACATGTAGTGTGATCAGATTTTAGTGGTGCTTGCTTCTAAGACTTGACATTTAAGACATACCATGTTTGGAACATTTCTGAGTGTTTTCTTCCTTTCACGCTAGGTTTAATAGAAATCGTAACTAAGACACAAACATACTTTCTTCAAGATACTTTGTACTTGGCACCTTGAAAAACTTTATAAAATGATATGCTGACGTCTTTCCATATATACTTTAATGTTCTGTGCTTCAAGAATACCAAGTGTTTTTACCTGTTCAGGCAACACCTTAAAATAACCCATTACTTTTAAAGGCATGTCTTGCAGGTTATAATTTTCAAAAGCACACAAGTGACTTGGGAATATGAATACCGTTTCTAGAAGTGAGTTAGGTTAGGTTAGCACGCGTTTGCCCGGGAGGCAACACCATATACAGATTCCATTAAGAATTATCATCGCAAATGTCTTTGCCTCGGTTTCATTTAGGCTTCTGAAACTGAGGACTGTATCCGTGATGAGTGTGTGTTCATATCAATCAAAGTTCTTAAACTAGGACTTAGGGCTCTTTAATTAACAGAATATTAAGAAGGTGACTAGACACTTAAACTTAGATGATGTGTTATAATTATTTTCCTTGTGATTTTAGTTTTTCTCAACATGTATCTGTTTTAGGCATCTAAAATGTTTGGTTTGGTTGTGGTTTTTTGTTTATTTTAGAAACCACAAATGAAGTTCCAGCAATGATGTCATCTCTGTGGAAAAAATTAGACTACACACTTTCTCAGATCAGGTAATACAATTTTGAAATCAAGAAAGTAAAATTTCACTCTTATTAGTGAGTCCCTACGTTGATCAACTCCCCTTATCATTGTAGAGAATGGTTTTGCTCTCTGTTGCCTCTCAGAGATGGTGAAAAAGATAGGTATGTGAGAGTTGATAGTTGAGTAGACTTTTCAAGATTTTAAGGCACAACTAGCAGATAAGGAGGGCATTAGTGTATGTGGCCTTCCTGTAATAAAATAACATACAATGGCTCATTTAGAATCCGATACCGTTGTGGTTACTTGATGAAAAGTACAATGGTAGGCTTCATTTGAAGGATCTGTGACCATTGTTTGAAAGAATAAAAATAGCAATCAGTAGATTGAAGCTTTCTGAAGTAATGTGTGGTTTGGACCCGACTGACATTAACCGTATGATAGATGCTGTCACACTGTGTAGCTGAGTGTTTCCATGGTGCTCTTTTTATTTATGTCACCTGTTTCATTTTTTAGGAGCATGCAGAATTCCACAGGATTTTCTGCTAATCAAAGGAGTAAGTAACTGAACCAGTTCCATGGGATCAGTAGGCTTTATGTTCAAATTATCTGTTTGGGCAAAAAATGTGGGAATGCTGCAGCAATCAGTAATGCTTCCCTACTCTTCAAATGTTGTCAAATCTCTTCTGCAGTGTTTTTTTCAGCATGTCTGTTGTCTTTAGTGAAGTCTGTGGATTACTGTAATGATCAAGAAAGGAAAATAAGAAAAGCTGATATTTTTGCAAGGGACTTAATTTCTGTATAGCATTTTCTTCTCTGCTGAAAACTTTTTAGAAGTTTACACAGTTAAAAGGTTTAAAAACTGCTGTTCAGTCCTGAAGCTGTTGACTTAATTTGTGGTTCATAGAGGAACTGAAAACATAACCAGTCTAATTATGATGCAGTTTAATTTCTGTAGAAGGAGAATATAAAAATGTATTACAATCTTGAAACAATTTTTTTTAATGTATACAAACATATATCTAAGAAAAATATGAAAAGATTCTTGTTCTATCTAGAAGTGTTTCTTTCATTACAAAAACTACCAAATGAACTCTCAAAAAAGGGAAGTTATTTTACTTAAAAAGAAATTTTTCTCTCAGTAGTACTTCTACTGAGTAACCTGTGTAAGAAAACAGAATGTGAAATATAGGCAGTGATTGTCCTTGGATCTGAGATTCACTGGATTGAGTGGTGTTCTGTTGTTTAAATTTGTCAGATTTAGTCTGATAAATAAATGCAAACTTACATTGGTTTAGCTATTTCAATTAAGGTCAATTATATGAGTGGTATATTGTGTAATGAAATATAATTTTGGTATGATTTATTCCTGCAAATATTTAAGCAGTGGTACAAGCATGGTTACAATGTCTGTGTAAGTTGCTGTACTACTTGAATTATTTTTGCTCAAACCTGTAACACAGAACACAAAGACGGATGTTGCTTACTATTTGAGTTGTGAATGATTTAGTTGTTGAAGCACAAAAAAGTTTCAATGGAGCATCCTTAATTAGGTCTTGGAAAATAAGCAACCTTTTTACATTCTTTTATCATATATTTTCAACTTGTCTTTATTATCTCTAGCACGTACAAGAAGTGGAATTGTAGAAATGAAAAGACAAAGAATGCTTCAGCAATCTGCTCCTGCAAACTCAGGATTGTTGGCAGTAGCCCATCAGTCAGCGCCGCAGAATTCCTCTTCTGTTGTATCTCCTCAAGTTCTTCACAGGCCAACAATAAATCAAAGCATGTCACAGGCAAGACTGAATACGTTGTTTGTGCACCAGTCACAAACCCAAGAAAACAAGATCAGCAGTAAGTTGCACGCTTTTTCAAACCTTATTTTCTGTGAAAAATATATGAATATAGAAGGAAGTTTTCTAAAATAAGGACTAATCATCTTCCACCAAAAAAGTTTCTGGAAATTCATGCTTTGCTCCCCTAGCTCTCCAAACTGGTTCAGGTGATTAAAATAAAAGGAGTGCCCAAAAGAGAAATGGCTCTTGCATACTTGCTTGGTAATGTGAGTTCAGAGATCAGAAGTGCATTAGTTTGTCATTATTCTATCCTGTATTCTCACTCAAAACACTTGTTTTAGCAGAAAGGGATGATCCACATCAAGTGGATGTTTTTCTCAGGATATATTTAAAAGAAATTGTTCTCATTTTTGTGATAATACCAAATTATTTTGTATGAATTCCCAGGAATTTATTGGAACATAATAAGTAATGTGTAGATTACTGTAGAGCTTTAACAGTGTCACTGGAAAAGGTACTGGCATCACGATCTTCGGGTTTTTTTCCTTTATAAAGCAGGAGATTTCATACACATTCAAGTTCCAGCATCACAAGAACGAAAGCTTCATTCAAACTTGCTGTCTCCAGGAAGACGAAAAAGGTAAACATGGAGGGGGGGTGTTGTGGGATTGTTAAGATCGATTAGAGATTATGCAGTGTTCTAACCTCAGGTGTAAATTTTCTTAGATGGTGCACTGAGAGCAGCCAGTGTGTGATGTTTCACAACAGAAAGGAAAGTCAAATAACTTTACGTTAGACTGATATGAGGCTACTTGTGCTTTTTTATTGCATGTAGCCAGTCTTTACATTATTCCAGTATTAGACATAGACAAATAATCTTAGAGCCTGAGATTTAGTATTTCTTCCAAAATATCCTTATCAATTTTGAAAATTCTCAATATTGATATAAATGTGAATTTTTTCTGTTTTTAACTTAGAAAAACTATTGGCTTCAGTAAATTGTCAGCAAAAATAAAAGTGATGTGAAAAACTTCTCATACTAGTTTTGTCTTTTTTATTCTATGATTCCAATATCCTTTTGTTTTTAATGAGTTGACTGGTCTATGTGTGTTCCATTTGTTGTCTTTATTCCTGACCAAATACCAGTTGGTGGTTTTGCTTATCATTTTTCCAGATCCTTACCCATTTATACCTTTTCCAAGTCCCCTCTATTCCTGCATGATTTGTTTGTATATAAGTAATTTTAGTGCCACTGCTGACTGATGGTTTCAGAAGAGCCTATGCCATGACTTCATATAAAAACATTACATTTCCTCTTCATCATCTTAAGTTCTTAGGCAACCTAACATCTGCTCGCTTCTTTGACAACAGCTGCTCCTTGAGAGAACTTTATTTTCAGTGGTGACGCCCAAATCTTTTTCTTGAGTGGCCGTTAATTAGAACCTGTACCACCAGTTAAAGTAACATGTACTGGAGGAGGAAAAATGCTGAATAGTGGTAATGGAATTCAATTTGCCATTGTGATGTTTACATGCGTGTCTTCTGTATATCTGTTTAATTTCTATGAAGTCAGACACAATATATGCATATGACATAATGAAACAGGTACCAACTTTTATTGTATTTCCAAGATGTAGTTAATTTTCTGTTGATTAAAATCTTTCGTTCGCTAAGAAGGGAGAGGAATACTTGATTTATTGACCATTAGGTCTATTGCTTACTATGTTCTCACAAAATACATCATAAATTTCCTGGAATGTTTCAGTGAATCTCAGAAGAGGAAAAGTATTGCAACATCTGGACCTCTTCCAGCAACCAGAAGTTCTCAAGACCCTGATGAAGTAATAACAGAAAAAGAAAGTGAGCCCCTTGAAGAATTCATAGATGGTAACTTCCCAGTGAGTATATACTTATGGAAGATATTTACATTTAAGAAACAAATTCAGACTAAAGAGAACTAGTCTTTTACTTGTTGTTTGTCTTAGGTGTTATAGAAATTAACTTCAGAAGATACATGTTATTGGTTTGTATTTGAACTAGCTCCTCTGTGTACTAAACTAGTGAGGGTGGCATGGCTGTGTAGAGTGTTTTTTCCCTTAATTTACTGGCTTTGCTAAGATACCTGTAAGCTGTCAGAATACAGTAATTTTTTAGAGAATGGAAATCAGAAAGCACAATAGGCCTTACTATATTTTAGGAGAGTAGAAGTACAGGAATGTTTTGGGATGATTTTCATAGCAATGTCATGCAGTCACAGATTGGCTGTCTCTGTGTTATAAAGAGTGTTCTCTGTGTTGAATTGATTTTTTTAACCAGTAAATTGGAAATTCATGCTTCTTTTCTAGTGATGGTAAAAATAGAAACCTGACCACTTTAAAACTGTTTTCCAGCAACTGGTTATTGAAAATGCCAGAGAAAAAATCTTGAGTAACAAATCTCTTCAGGAGAAGCTTGCTGAGAACATTAACAAAATCCTGGGCAGGTAATAAAAGGAACCTCTAAACTTCATATATATTCTTATTTGATTTATTTTTGAGTTCTGAACTAATGACCAATGTGTTCCAGTGATGGCAATGTCGCTCAGGCCCCTAAACAGACAGACAGTGGTCCCACAGAGCAGGAGACTTCAATTGATGAAATCCTTGGACTTCAGGTAGGTGTAGATTGCCCTGGCCACATTTTTCTAAGACCAGGCACATGAGAATGATCAGTTATGGGAACTATGCTGAACCTCTGTCTACCTTCTGATACCTGAGATTGCTGTCCTCTTTTTCTTCTCTCTTTTTATTTCTTTCTTTGTTTTACAGTATAGCTAATCCTGTCTAACCCCCTGCCCAGGGGCAGTTCAACAACTTCCCTTGCATAGGCATTAACTCTTCCCTTGTGTGGTGGTGGGCAGGTTCAAGGAGTTGAACTGACAGGATACTAGTATTTTGTGAGAGTTAATTTTGAGCTGGTTTAGCATTCAGAATTCATTCCCAGTACCTGTACAAGGCAGTGTAAGCATGCAGCAGGGTCAATACCCAAGGGAGTGGGACTGCTTCTTTCAGTGGTTAGCTGTTAACATTTAAGCACACTGTTCCACAGTCACCAGCTGCCTGCTTGTCACTGGATCTTTGGTACCATTAATTTGGTACCAGCTTCTGTCTGGGGATCTGGTCAATAGTCCTATAAAAGAAAAAGGAATATCAAATATCTTGCAGGCTCCAAACATATTTAGTCTGATCTGATTTTCTGATTTGCTGTAAGATAAACATGGATCGTCTAGTATAGCAACAGAAATTGTCTTTGGAGCCTAAATTGGGATGCTTTTTCATCAAATTTAATATTTTGTTGCTTTTGGGGAAATGTATGTTCTGCTTCTACAAACTAAACTTCTAGTATTCTCCATTCTCCTACAACCATCAGTCTGGCAATCACAGTTATAAGGGGCTCTTAATGAGGGAAATTATAATCTTCACGGCCCTTGTGAAAAGGGCAGGAGAGTAGAGGCCGTTGCCTGTTTATGGTAGAGGCATCTGTTTTTTAAAAGCTATTATTCTGTCACTTGGTGATTTTACATCAGTTTTTGTCAAAATACAGAGCTGAGAAGCTGCATTCCATTTTTCGAAGCAGAACAAAATCAAAGCAGCTTCTTGGTTTAGAGTAGCTGGGACAAAATAATCAAGCATATCACATGGGATAATCCACCTTCCAACCACCATATTAAAGATTTTAGAGTGCTTAGAGGATCTCTGGGAAGTCAGGAGAGACTTTGTATTTGAACACTTGAATATGTACTGAGTGCCCCGCTCATTTTCTTCCTGGTCTGCTACCAAACAAGTCAGCTTGAAATGGGAAGCTTAGAGCAGTGTCCTCTGTAGCTGTGCCTTCCAACTGCCTTCCACGGAAAAGTAGTTGGAATGTATATTATAGAACATGTAATAGGCTGTCCTGGTTTCTGCTGAGATAGAGCTAATTGTTTTTGTAAGCTTTGTTCCTTCCTTCTTAGTAGCTAGAATAGTGCTGTGGTTTGGATTCAGTATGGGATTTGATACGAGAAGAGTGTTGGTAATGTATTGATGTTTTTAGTTGCTGCTAAGAGATGAGGACTTTTCAGCTTCTCATGTCCTGCTGGTGCGCAGGTGCACAAGAAGCTGGGGGGCAGTGTAGCCAAAACAACAGACCCAAATTGGTCAGTGGAATATTCCATATCTCGGGTTTTCAGGACGGTGGTTTCAGGGTTCTCTCTTCTCTGGGATCACTAGCTGGGAACGGACTGGGCATCGGTCAGCGGGTGGTGAGCAATCACGTTGTGCATTACCCATTTGTATTTTCTATTGTTACTATTATAATAATTATTATTTTAATTTTATTTCAATTACTAAATTGTTTTTATCGCAACCTCTGAGTCTCCTTACCCTTACCTGTCCAATTCGCTCCCCCCACATTCCCCGGGGGTGGGGGGAGAGTGAGCGAGCAGCTGTATGGTGTTTGGCTGCCAGCTGGGTTTAAACCATGACATGGGCAAATCAAATAAAACTTCCCTTTGCTTAGTACTGTCTTCTAGATACATATGCAAACTCAAGAAATTAGGGTTAATTTGGTGAATTTTTTTTTTTACAGGTGGTTGGCTAGTGCAGGCTCACAGCATTCATACCATCTGCATAAGCTTCCAGCGTAGCACAAGATTTAGTCGTTCCTAAACAATGCTGGTCGTTATGTGAATAATACTCCAATATGCATGTATAGGGTGTAATGTCTGACAAAAATGTTTGGGTTTGGGGAGACTTTATTTCTTAAACTTCAATCACTAATTTTTTTTTAACAGACATTAAATTTGTGGCAGAAATAGTTCCAGCATTAGTCTTTGTTTCTGTGCTGAGCAGAAGTAATAGAACTAAAACCAATCTGAAAATAAAACAATTCTCGTCCATCTTTCTTTTAAGTTATGAAAGTAACTGTTTTAACAGTTCTGTATATCTTGTCTTTTCTCAGGGTGAAATTCATATGTCAGAAGAGGCTATACAGGACATTCTAGAACAGACAGAATCAGATCCAGCTTTTCAGGCCCTCTTTGACTTGTTTGATTATGGTAGGGTATATTACACTCAATTGTACCGTTACTATAAAGCATCCTGAATGATGACTTTTCCTAAGTATTGCTTGAAGACGCAAAGGTAATTCAACAGGCCTCTTTCACAAGAGAAATGGACTGTATGGCATCTGTGTCCCTCATTTCAGAATTAGATTTTTATATACATTTATACATGACTATAAAGTACAGCATTTTCTTGTGGCTGAAATTCTGCTTTTGTCCTGGCTCAGTGATTGTTTTATTGCTGTTATTTTAGACTCTTCTGGTCTAAAGGGTGATAGTTCATACTTGTTTTCTATGCTGTTGTAAAATTTTTCAGTTTGTCTGATCAGGGATATCCTTACATAAAATACAGTAATGTTTTTTGCTCTTTCTGGACTTGTAATGAATGCAGACAAATAGTTCTTTGAGTTTAGGATGGCATTTCTTGAATTTGAAATCTCCATGCTTCATTTAAAATACAATAATAACATTTGCATGTAGAATTACATATTTAATCATTTTTCATGCTTTATTTTGAAAATAGGAAAGAGCAAGGTAAACAAGAACTTACCGGCTGGTATTTCTGGTCAGAGTGGAGTAGAAAATGCAATCCTGGTGGATGAGGATAACTTGGAAACACTTGAAAGTTCTTTAGGAACAGAAGAAACTAGTAGATGTAGGTTGTTTTTTTTTCTTTAAGATCTCTTCTAGTCTGTTCACTTTTCATTATGAAAATATTTTCAGGCAATTTGTGCATTTCAAAATCTTTCTGTTTTCAATGGTAATATCCAATCTGACATGGACACTTCATGAACATACGAATACACCTGGTCTGTTAGAAAGTTTCAGTCTATTAAATTTAACACAGTCCATCAGTGTACTTATAAATTTTAGTTGATAAGCTCCTAAATGAAACCAGAATATCTGCAAATCTGTTTTCTCCTTCAAAACAGAGACGCTTTGCAATATTCATTGTGGAACACAGAAAGATAGTATTTTACATCTAACCATATTAATATTTTCTCTCTATTCTGTAAAATATTGGTTGATACACAAAAAGAGTCACTCTGGACAAAGGGTATGTTTAGTGCGTCTACCCCACTTTTAACAATAGTCTGTCAGTAGCAGATATTCAGTGAAAGTATGTGAGAAGCAGAGTCAAGAAGTCTTTATCCTGAGTTTACTTTTTTTTGCTTCTGGAAATCTGATTTAGTGACTCGAGCCGTTTGCTTTTTCTGTGTACACTTATGTACAAAGTGACTTGCCAGATTGCCTAATGTATATAACCATACATTTCATATACTTTTCGCTCAGCTTGAAGGTAAGGTTGAGTGGCATTAGTCACACTTAGTTTCATGTGAAACAGTTTTCCATGGAACTGATAAGTTGCTTCTAACATACTGTAAAAGGATCACCTGTTCTAGGAATTATGGAACTAATTTATTCTGTCTTTTGCAGGTGATAATTCTAGAGACTCACTTTCCTGTAAAGGTTTTCAGTTAGGAGAGGCATCATGTGGCTTGAGGACCAGCATTAATGATGATGATATGGCTAAGAAAAATACAACGAACGAACAGTTGCATGGAAACTGTAGACCAAGGAAGCAGACTGAAGTACTTAAAACTGTTACCCCTGAACATACTGGAGAACTTGAAATTGCTTTTGACTCTGTGCCTGGTTTGACTGAACCTAACAAGAGACAGAGTTCTGATAGCGAATGTAATGAATGCTGTGGAGAGTCTTATGATAAAAAAGAGTCATCTGCATTAGTATCTGGAAGTGAAAGAGCTATGGAAATTGAAAAAGGCCCACTAAGTCATAGTGCTCAAAGTAGTCCTAATTTAGAATATGTTCATTCCGGTAGTCCACAGATTTCTTTGATTTCATTGACAGAAGGTACTACAGCCAGTGAAAACAAAACACATTCTGGAAGTAAATGTCACTTATCACCAGATACATCTGACAAAACGCTTACTGAAAGCCCTTCTGATGGGGGCCCTGGCCACAGTTTACTGCTGGGAAAAAACAGTGCATCAATTTGTAGCCCATCAGCAGATGCAGGAAAAGAACAGGCTGTAACAAACGATACAGCTGCCTTACCAGGTATTTTACAGGAGAACTCGAGCCACCACTCTAACCATCAGGAACAGAGTACACAGTCAGACTGTGCTGCAAGATCTGCAGTGAAGATTTCGGATCTTGACAAAACAGAGTTGCAGCTTGAAGTTGTTGATACTTCTAACAAAACTTACTCAAGTGATCAGCATACACTTGATAAGCCTTGTAAGAAAGATTTTAACCTCCCTTCGGGTCTGTCAAACTCAGAGGGAACACAAGGAGAAATGCAAGAACCTTCATCTTCTACAAAAGCAGATGCTGATAATGTATATTTCTCTTCCGGTGATGATGCATGTACAGAAATTTCTGTAGTATCCACTGAAAATAATCTTACTACATCTGAAATATGCCAGTCTCCTCTCCCGGAAACCGCATCCTCAACAGATGAGTCAGGTACCGAGGCCAAAAGTGTAAGTGGTGTATCTTCTAGCAGTCAACCAATGGATGTTGATCCTTCTAATATAATGTCCCTCAAGATCATCATCAGTGATGATCCATTTATTTCATCAGACACAGAGTTAAATAACGCTGTTTCCAGCATCACAGGAGAAAATCTGCCGACTATAATACTGTCTTCTCCAGCCAAATCCCCAACGAAAACTGCAGGCCTGTCTAAATGTCTGACTTCAGAAGACACAGAAAAAAACGTGGATTCAGCTTTGGCAGAGCAGAATCTTCTTGTGCTTAGACCCAAGGATCCCGTGGTCACCTCAGTTAACACTCAGAATGAAGACTGCACTGTTTTTTCAGTTGCAGGTACAACTAATCTCTCCAAGGAAGGGGGATTTATACAGTTGATGCCAGCAACAAGTACAGCTTTTGGGAATTCAAACAACCTTTATATAGCCACCTGTGTGACTGACCCAGCTACCTTAGGCACAGCTGTAACACCATCAAATGTAGTTGTATTGCCCGGCAATTCTATGCCGCTTGCTGCCCAAGCTCCAGCTGTACAACAGTTACGGACTCCTCCTAGATCCAGCAATACATTTGCAGCAAACCAGACTGTCTCTCCAAACTTCCCACAAGGTAATCTCATTATTAGAAAATGACTGAAAATGTGGTGTTCATAAAGTGATTTTATTCTTTTTTTTGTATGTGCGTTAAAAGTAAACAATTTTTAAACACTGCTCTCTCTGTCCCTTGAAACCAGCCAGAAGTTATGTGGCCTTTTGAGTATATTAGGTGCTATTAAAAATTAAATAAAAACTATGAAGAGTCATTGACGAGGCTGCTTTGAAAAAAATAGCCTCATATTTCAGAAGCTTAAACTGTATAATTTTAGCAGTAATAAATTTAGGAAGTGTCTTTTGGCTTACACTGGAAGAAATTCCATTGTTTTGGCTAAATCTGGGGTTTTTTGCTTTTGTTTTAGTAAGATTCCTGTTATAAATAGAATGCTGTGTGTTATAGGTATCTGTATTTAGTTTAGATAACTGGCTAGATGTATATAGTCCTTCCAAAATTACTTCCTTGGTTTGTTTCATTTTCTAAAAGCCTATTTTACACTAGAAAGTACATTTAGACAAATACAAAAGTATAACATTATTTCTTTCCATAAATTAAAATCTCTCCTTGTTCAAGCATTTTTATAACTACAGCAATTTAAAAAAGTGCTTTTAAAATGTTAAACCTAACTATAAACCAGCTGTAATCAACACATTTAGATTTCTTTCCAAAACTAAAAACTTGTTGCAGTTATCCTTGAATTTCTGTGTACTCATTTCGTTGTGGTCAGAGGCCAGTGCAACAGGATGTACAAGATCTTGGAGTGCTGGTCTTTTCTGTCATTGGGATTTCTTTATGCAGCTCTTACCTTCTTTTTTCATAGAGAAATAGAAGTTTGCCCATTCTTCTGCATTTGATATTTTTCCTGGTAGTGCTCACGTAACTGAAGAACTGTGGAATAAATTTTTCTTTCACTTTTGAAATTTTTCTTCCACTTTTCAATTAATGTGCTATAATAGTTCCCCTGTTTTATAATTCCCGTATGTCTGGCAGCCAGACACTTTTACCTGTGCGAATAACTTTTAAAACAACTGTCTTACCAGTGATTTAAACAGTTAAATGGGAGACTTTGGCTTAAATATTCCAAATTAGTTTTATTGTGCTTTATTTTATTTAAAATAATTACTCTCAAACCCACTAATTACGTAGAATCTGCAAGTGCTACGTTTAACACCTCCTACCAGGCAGGAATGTACATTCAATATTGACACACAACGCTAGCCTTTCCCAGCTGCTTGTGTGCTTGTAAGGGTGTTACGGGTGCACTGGGAGGAAAAAAATAATTCTGCTAATGAGTTTTGAGCATGCTGATTGTAGGGAATAGGATGCAAATAATTGTTTTTACTAAGCAGTAAAATGAGCTATTTGATGTTACTTTTACTGTTTTTCTATAAATCACTTTCAAAGTTCAAGCCTTAAGATAGGTTTGTCATACTTGAGCTTAATTTTGAACTATTTCTTAGAAAGGAAAACAGTCTTTAAAGAAGTCAATATCAACTAAAAATAACACTGGTACTTACCCTGTTTCCTAGTGATGATGTATAGTAAAGACAGTGAAGTTTTTCTAAAAATCCAGAGCTTTTCTTGCCACGGGTTTGGCCATGCATAATTTTAAGAAATCCTGTCTTGCAGCTTTTCTTTTCACTGAAGTATTTTTAGTTTCTGTACAATTTTAACACTTTGATGTTTTTTAGGTTCTGCCATTATAATTGCATCTCCGGTGCAACCTGTTTTGCAAGGAATGGTGGGAATGATACCTCTCTCAGTAGTAGGACAAAATGGAAATACGTTCTCAGCACCTGCCCGCCAGGTAGCACATCACAAATAAAGCTTTTCAAAATAAAAGCTGAAGTGATGTGGAGTCTTCTGGTAAATCGTAATGGAATATTTTGATTCTTTCAAGGTTCTACATATGCCTGTGGCTAATCCAGTGTGCAACAGAAGTGTCCCAAAACTTCCCATCCCTCCCAAATCACAAAAGATTCCTGGAGCAAGAAACAAGACTAATACAGGTATCCACCTTGCATCTTGAGAAGGGCAGAAGGAAAGTGGGGGTTCTAAAGACATGTCAGTTCTGAGTAATAAAGTTTTATAAATATCAGTGCCCTCTGATAGGTGACTGCTGGGATGGCTCGGTTTACAAAGAAGAATCCCCAGCATATAAAATAATTCCAGGTTTCAGATCAAACTTATTGCCAAAATTTAAAAGTTTGCTTTTCTTTATATTTCTGATTGTTTTTCATCTCATTGGTTGTAAGTACAGTTTACTGCTGCCATTGAAACCAAGCTACATGGTAACAAAGAAATTATTAAGAGTCAGCAATTCTAAACATCTGTTAAGAAAATATTAATAGAAGTGTTGCATATTTATACAAAAAATGCACTCTGCTGTTTTCTCTTTGCCATTTCAGGTATATGCTTCTGTATATTCATTTCTTGAGACCTTGCTTCTTTAAATAGTAAATTGAAACAACTGGCGTTACATTCATTTCTGTGTTGGGAAGGGGTAAATAATTGAAAATAGAAAATAAATTAAGTTATAAGGACAACTTGTGCTTTAGTTTATCTACCTTTTTTTAAAAAAGTGGGTTTACACATAAAAATGAAAATAGAATGAAGTTGCAAATTAAGAAAAATCTAGGATTTATAGTTAGTGTGCATCCTGGTTTGCTGATGGATAACTTGAGAGTTCTAGTAACTGTGGTTATTTCTCTTCTACTTGGAAATCCCTGCTGTGCATTTAGAAGTCCAGCATAGTTGGTTTTGTCTTGCCAGGCCCACGTAGACAGCAAGCTGCTTGTTTGTATTTAGCTGGCAACCTTTGCTAATCAATTAATACGTAAACTTTAAAACTAAAAAAAAATTGCAGAGTTTTGTTGCTGGGTTTTTCTTTATCAATTCTCTGTCAGGTGAAATGTCATTGTACTAATTGTGAGATGATTTACTTGGAATATTGTAGTTTATCAATACTTCCTCTGTTGTTCCAGGAAAACTCGTACCAAGTGTAGCTGAGCCTTTGAACCATACAAATTCTCGAACACAAAGGTCAGTAGTGCTAGGTATTAAAACTTGCTTTCTTTTTCCTGCCATGAATATCTTTGTGTAGTATTGGTGGAGAGGAGATCAGCTTTTTTTAACAATGACATAAGCAGTACTCCCTTTATTTCCTCCTGTCTGTCTGCTAGGAGTACTGATACAGATGTGTGTTCGTACTGGGGCAGTCTGTGCCAGAATATTGCAGTTACTGTTCCTATGTTAATTTTGCATGGCTTTGTGTTTTTTCATGTCTCAATTATCAAAAATGGTTTGAGTGGAGTCCAAGCTAGGAGAAATTACCTGTTTACTGGGCAATTTTAATGACTAAAACAGGTTTTTTTTCCCTTCTCTGATGAGTGGTACCCCTGTTTTTGTAGTATAGCCTCATTGCCTTTACCACTCTCTGGCCCAAATCCAGCAGAGTTTGTTAGACTGGGTTTTGCATCTGTTTCAGCTGTGCAGATTAGAACACTGCTTGGTCATTTGTAAAGTGAAAAGTCAAAGGAAAGGTGGCAGGGAGAACAGCATGCTAACTTTATATTGATGAGTATAGTTCAGTTGCTAATTGGGATAGGTATTAGTTTTCTGTTGGGCAAGTGAGAGAGAGGAAAGCAAGGCTTCAGTAGTAACTCTCCCTGTTAATGGACTTAAGAAACAAAAGGATGTTGTAGTGAGCAAAAGAGTGTAGGAGGAAATAAGTACTTCAGTTTAAATATTAGAGGTGAAACATTTTTTATTGTAAAAATAAAACATACTTTAAAAAAATAATCTACCTATTTGAACTCAGTTAAAATGTTGGGACAGTGGAGGAAAATAGGAACAATAAACTCAACTTAAAAAACCCACCATGTACCAAGGTATACAGTATACATGCATGCAAAAATTAGTGATTTTTAAAAAAACCACAGAAGCAAGATTTTGGAAAATATCACTCTTTGATAATTCATTTTCATCTATCTCCAGACATATATTTTGCCTAGCAGAGAGCAAAATGTTCCCTGTAAAGAGATGTAACTTCTCATTTCTATTCTCTACCTTCTGTCTCATCTCAAATTTCATGGAAATAAAACAAACTGCTGCCACCCATACCTTCTTTACTATCCCAAAGTTAATTTGACTTGTCCTCTTACAAACCATAAAGGCTTATCTGCATGGGGAGAGTCTTACTAGCATAGATGAATATGCAGAAGCTTCTCTTGGAAATGCAGCATCAGCCAAGAAGAGGGCACAGACATAACAGTGGTATGAGCTGACAGCAGAAACATTTTTTTTTTTGACATGGCTACAGTGCAGTGGTGACTGGTTGTCAGGTGGAGACCAAGCCCTAGGGAGTGTGTATGTTCTTGCCTAGATGCCCACTGAAAGCTTTTTGTCTTGCTCTGTATCCCGTCACCTACTGCACATGTGCAGGGAAGGCTACAAGGCACATGCATGATGATATTGCCCAGAATATTCCGCGTGGAGTTTCAGCTCCAAGGACTTTGAGCCACAACCAGTATTCTGGGATGGTCTGACCTGTCATGAATGTGCTCAGTTTCTTTTTGAACTCCAGTAAACTACCAACATCCACAAATATCCCAGGGCAGAAAAGTTCCCAGGCTTAATTACATGCAGTGTCCAAACCTCCTTGTTTTGTTTTGAACCTGATACTAGTTTTACTTGATGCCCCTAGGTCTTCTGCTAGAAGATACAGCAAATAGCTTCCTTCTCGTTGGCTTTTTTCCCAGAGCCCTCTTGCATTTCCTCTCAGTCATCTCTCTTACCCGATTGTTCTTTGCAGAGACTCTGTTTCATACCCTTTTGTCATCCTTCTTGGCCTTTTCTGAGCTCTCTGCAGTTGTCATCCCTTACCCTTGGTCTTTGTGTGTCGATAAAATACTTAACATTTCGAGAAGGGAGAGAGCTTTAAACAAGTATTTTGAGGGGCAGGTGGGGACTTGCAGCCAGCTGCAATGACTTTGCCTGGTAAGAACAAGTATGTTGCTGAAGCATTTTCATCTCATTTTCAGAACTGGAAATTCAGACAAGCTTATCACTGCAGAACTAGGAAGGAAAGCAGAGGAGAACTTACCTGTTGCACCAGTAGAGAGCACAAGCTCAAATTCAAGACAAAGTGAAAGTCACAGGAGAGTGCTCTGCTTTGATAATGTTCTACCCGCTCCAGGAGGAAACACCCAAATTCAAACTACTAAGAGTTTATCCCAAAAAGAAAGAAATGAAAATACTTTATTTGCTGTTGACTCTGCATCATCCTCTGCTAAGGCGCAAGTAGCAAAGAGAGAGAAGGATAAAACGTTGCCTAGAATTCTGTGTAAGCCAGAAGTTGGTAGCAACAGAAGCTCATCTGCAAAGGAGCCCCAGCCCGAGCGGAAGGTGGCAACTGCAGGGCTTCCATTAGATCCCTTCCACAAGGCTACTGCAAATAAGGAAAATGAATTACGAAGGGATGCTGATGAAAAACAGAAGAACCAGGACACTGCCAAACTCTCAAATGGCCAACAAAGCGTTAGCTTATGGAATGAGAAGACAGGTGCTTCAGTGCAAGAGCTGAACAAAAAGCAAGGGTCACTGTCGAATGGGAGTGGCAAATCTTCAGTGTCCGTTTCTTTGTCTTCGAAGGAGCCAAAGCGAGAACCAGCTAAAGTTTCCAACCAGGGCCTTTGCCTGTCAAGTCCGTTCACTAAACAATGTGTGGAAATGTTGCAAGACGTTCAGTGGCATAGCCCGACTAGTAAAACAGTTGAAAATGGAGAATTGCCAGTACCCCGCACACCATCTGGAGTTGGGGACAGGCATACAGATGATACTACTGATAGTGTACGGACACCGACCTGTCGGCGCTTCAACGAGGATAGCACAACCCCTAGAATAATGGTACCCCCTGCTACTCCAGACCTGCCTGCCTGCAGCCCCGCTAGTGAAACAGGTAGCGAAAACAGCGTCAGCATGGCTGCCCACACGCTGATGATACTGTCACGGGCTGCTATTGCAAGGACTAGCACTGCAACCCCCCTGAAGGACAATACTCAACAGTTCAGGTCTTTAAGGAGCACAGTTAAGAAAAGGAAACTAGAGGACTTGAATGAGGGCGAGAGAAATTCTCGTTCTGCAAATAGAAAAGACCTTCAAAGCTCTCCAACACCATCGAAAAAGAAGAAAATAAAGGTAAGTACAGGCATTTACTTTTTCATTTAAAATTCTAAATATATGTTAGACATCTATATATTTATTATTTATAATGGGATGGTTCAGAGATGCTACTCCAAATCCTCAACATCCTATTTATATTTGTCAGTTTTACTAACTTTGCCTCTTGAGCCTACTCTGAACTGTTTTCTTAAGATCAGTATAGTCTTCAGATACATGCAAGTAACTCCTACTGACTCTATGCACATACCTGTGAAAATCAAATTATTTCTCTTAGAATTTAGAAACTCATTCATGTTTTAACTTCAGACTAAGTTTCTAGGTGGAACGCAGGAATTAGGCCAAACTCAAACTAGGCCTTTCTAGATAGACTTCAAGCTCCTCTTGCATCCTCATTTACCACCAGGACTAGAGTCCACATCTTTTTTTCTGCACTTCAGCCACAACAACCCCCAGCAGCGCTACAGGCTTGGGGAGGAGTGGCTGGAGAGCTGCCGGTCAGAGAGGGACCTGGGGGTGTTGATTGACAGCCGGCTGAACATGAGCCAGCAGTGTGCCCAGGTGGCCAAGAAGGCCAATGGTATCCTGGCTTGTGTCAGAAATAGCGTGGCCAGCAGGGACAGGGAAGTGATTTTACCCCTGTACTTGGCACTGGTGAGGCCGCACCTCGATTCCTGTGTTCAGTTTTGGGCCCCTCACTACAAAAAGGACATTGAATGACTCGAGCGTGTCCAGAGAAGGGCAACGAAGCTGGTGCAGGGTCTGGAGCACATGTCGTACGAGGAGCGGCTGAGGGGACTGGGGTTGTTTAGTCTGGAGAAGAGGAGGCTGAGGGGAGACCTCATCGCCCTCTACAACTACCTGAAAGGAGGTTGCAGAGAGCTGGGGATGAGCCTCTTTAACCAAGTAACAAGCAATAGGACAAGAGGTAATGGCCTCAAGTTGCGCCAGGGAAGGTTTAGACTGGATATTAGGAAGCATTTCTTCACAGAACAGGTTGTTAGGCGTTGGAATGGGCTGCCCAGGGAGGTGGTGGAGTCCCCATCCCTGGAGGTGTTTAAGAGTCGGGTTGACATAGCGCTGAGGGATATGGTGTAGTTGGGAACTGTCAATGTTAGGTTAATGGTTGGACTGGATGATCTTCAAGGTCTTTTCCAACCTAGACTATTCTGTTTTGTGTATTCCCAATCTCTGTAGCCTAGAGCACTGTGCCTTCCACTTGGGGATTTAATGGCAGATAGCAAATGTGTGAGACATGAGAAGGTGACGTCTGTAAACAATTAAAAAGGAGAGGCAGTGTAACTTTGTAATTCACCGTCCTTAGAGCATACTCCTGAAATACTGTGACTGAAGAATGCTCACTTGTATGGTGTGTGTTTGAGACAAGAGCTGGGAGGCTGGCTGAAGCCTGGCTGGAGTGCGGGTGGGCTACGGCTGCAGCCAAGAGCTCGGTGACTCCTGTCCCACCAGCATGGCCCTTGCACCCGGGGCACATGGCATAGGATGTGCCTGATGCCTGGGTGAGCTTGGTGCGGTTGTGCCTGCAAGGTAGAGGGAAGGATGAGGAAGAAAGGAGTGCTTACAGACTCCTCCCTAGTCCCAGGTTCTTAGCATTCAACTCAACTATTCCTCTCCTCTCCTACAGAAAAAGAAGCTACCAAATTCATTTCCAGCAGGAATGGATGTGGACAAGTTCTTGTTGTCTTTGCATTATGATGAATGAAAAGAAGTTGAACTGTGGCTGTCCAAAGCTCGGTGTTGTTATGCTGAGGTTTTGCATGGGAAGAGACGTTAATTCTGAAGGGTGGGTTGCACTTTCAGTGCACTGAAGTTTCACTTTATAGCAAAGTCATGCTGTTTCTGAAGCAGGTTGCTAAGTGTAAATATCATTGAGTTGGTATATGTTTATTTTTGAAAAAGCACTTGCGTAATTATAGAGCCATTTAATTTGCAAAATTGTAAATTTGTATAAATGTAATGTAAGACAAGTTGTATGTTTCCTGTTACACCACGTTGTCTGTGTTCTGCTGCATTCTCTACTCACCCCTCTGAGCCGCTTGGCCAATTTGTGAAAAGGTTGTGAATTTGAAGGCGGTGTTTGTAGTTCACTGTTCTAAGACGCAGGCAGCTAACCTGGCCATTTCCCCTTGTCTTGTTGAATCCAAAAGGGACTTAATCCTCAGATGTAACAGGCTTGGAC